>NC_135501.1:188789348-189021848 GCF_052857255.1 Amblyomma americanum | reverse complement strand
AGTTATTAAGTGGGCTAAGAAGACTGATGCGGGCTTCTTGCCTTTCATACTACTGGTTAATGTACGATGCCGAACAGAACATTGAGTAAAGTGGTAAGGCTGATCCGGGATGCTTGCCTTTCAGGCGTTAAAGTACAATGTCGAACAGGCCAATGAACAATATATCAGGGAACGAAACGATGGCTCTCACATTCTGCTGAAGTCTTGCATGATACCTCTTCTTCCCGGAAGACCACTGCGGAGAAAATCACGCTTGTACGCAGCCGCAAATTCTTGCCAGGCCTTAAGCGGCCGCGATTCGGTCCCTTGTTGTCGCAGGTGGCTTCAAACCAGATCAGAACGGTGTACTCGAAGCGTGGAATGAGGCAGGCGAAAGGAACATGTGATCCTCGGTTATACGCGCATGTGCAATGTGACCTAAATCCCTCCGCAGATTATGAAATAAAAAAAATCGTTCTAATTCGTGCTATTGCTCGGCTGCTCCACTGCAGGAATGCATGCATCCGTGCTTCGCGGCCTGTTTCCCTCCTATGCATACTGTATAGGATGGCGGCGTTAATTAGCCGCAGTGTATGGTTCGACGTGTCTATATTCCAGTCTTTATTCCTTCCTTTGTGTACTGGTTTGCGCGAGCAGGGAATCACGTACGCACCTGTTATGAAACAGCCGGACAGCTTTTTCCACACTTGGATTTTTACGTGGTTCCTAACACCCGCCTTCCCACGCCAGCTATAGCGCCGGTCCCGTAACACCTTAAAATCCCGCCTTTTCTCCTCAAAAGTGACAGCCAAGGAACGCAAAGTCAGAACCGGTGACCTTTGATTGGTCAAGGACTCAGAGCCACCTCGAGGTCGTGATGTTAATATGCGCCAGGAGCCCGAGAAGAAAAGTAACATCATGACACTGTTTTCCTACTTATGTTATTTTATTCCTGAGGGCGATATGAGTTTGATGAGCGTAGATGTCAGTGAATTAGGCCACAAGTGAGCTATGACTGCTAGTTCTTTGCCTGGATTCGGGGTCTAAGAAATGGAGCAGCGCCAAAGCATGCAACCACAGACGAAGAAAGGACAGGGCACAAGTGTCCTGTCATTTCTTAGTCTGTGGTTGCATGCTTTGGCGCTGCTCCTTTTCCTAGGTTCAAAATGCACCAACTAGCTCAAAAAAGTTTTATTGAAGTATCTTTCGTATACTCATGCACTGGGTTCAAGCACGCACAGATGTCGATAGCATCGCACCTGACATGATATCTCGTCTAGCGGACGTACCGCAAACTCCTCCTGCCTCTTTGCCACCAGATCCACTTCTGACACATTTAACATCTTCAGCCTCCCTCAGGCGGCGTACACGTGCTCTTATTCCCCCGTGTACCTACCCCCTTCCCCCCAACCTATCACGGGTGGAGGAGGTCCCTCTGAGGCGGCTGCGGGTCGGAGTGGCCCTTACGCCCGCAGTTCGGCACCAATAGCAAAGTGAGAAGATTCCTGCGCCGGAAAAATTCCCTCACTGCGACACACCGGCTTCTGACACCACTGTCCACCACATATTGTGGACATGCCCAGGAACTTCGCTGGTGCGCGCTCGCGTTCTTCAAGAGGCAGGCTTGTCCTCGAACAATGACTCCGATTTCCTCTTGTGGATAACGAAAAACATTTACGCCCGAAGATTATGTGGATTTTTATACATAACCGGACTTCATGCCTTTCTCTAACGTCTTAAAGTATTAACTTTTGTTAATGAAATAACGTTTTATGCCGTGCGGCACATTTAGCGTCCCAAATAAATAAATAAACAAATAAATATATAAGTATCTTTCGGGATCTGTTCGACTATCTGGAGCGTTTCAGCTGCGCCGGGAGTTCTCCCGTCGTCCAAATTTTGTTCATCTCCTCCGGATGGGTTTGTTTGGTTTGGTGGCTGGCTTTGATCATCATTGTCCACGTGACACCGTCTTTTTCAAGAGCACCATGGTTTTGACTTGGCATTGTATTGGTCGAATGCTTAGGGGAATCCCGCAAGTTTGAGTAGATTTCCAATAAGGGAGTAATTGCTCCATTACATCCACCCAGGCGCAGCCGCAAGAGTACAAATAAAAAATCTGTCCTGGTGAGGGGTTCGAACCCGGGACCACTGCTTCACCGTATCAGTCCCTCTACCAGCTGAGCTAACCGGGACGGCTAGAACATGGTTGGGCGAGAGCGAAGTGATCAATAACTCGAAGTTGAAACAGTTCTTGTCAAATGTTTAGGGCACGGAGCAAGACTATACAGGAGGTGATACTCCCGTCTGCGCGAGCGAGCGCAGGCGACCAGATAACGTCAGAGTTGTTGCGCCAACGGGAGGCGCGTGCAGTGACGGCGCCGCAAGGCGCCTCGTAGCAGCAGCAGCGAAAAAAATAAAATGTGCAGCGCCCGGGCAGGCGCTCCGGCGGCGCGCGCTCAGAGCAGACGACAAGCAGGTGTTTGCTTCAGCGGGTATTTCAGTAGTTTCTTTCCAGGCCGCCAGACGCCGCCAGCAGGATAGTGGCGCCGCGGGGCTTGTGACGTTTTCTGGTCGCCGCAGACGGGGGAGTTTCCACTCCTGTAGTCTTCCTCCGTGGTTTAGGGGAATACCCTATTGAATTTCAGCGACCTCACAATTTTTTAGGCCAGCCACAAACGACTTAATGTATTTCAGCTAGGGTGATGTAGCTTTCTTCGTGTTGCTGAGGATCGACTGGGAGCCGGTTGTAGGTGCTGTCTTTCGGTGGAGGTTCAGATTGTTTCCCGGTAGCTTTTGGGACGAGTCAGATGGAGATTTCCTTCGCTATGGTGTGCAGGTCAGTGTCAGACCCTATCGCTGTTTGTGCGACTGTGAAATATGCTCTTGTTTTCCGCTTATGGAGCTGAATGTCTGCCATAACTTATGAGTGGAGGTGCGGTCGTCGAAACTAGAGCATTGTTCTTCCCATCTGGTACTGAACAATTCTTGTTCATATTTGGTGGCCGCCTTGTATTTATTTAGTGCGCACTTCAGGCCAATGAACTGCTTCAGCTGCTCGAGGGTATTCCGGAGATTGAGTAAATGCCTCCTAGGCGTAGGGAAGTCCTCTGCTATTTTAACTTGGCCTTCGCATCTTTGTACTTTTCCGACGAGCCAGTTGCCAAGCTGGGTGGTGTTCATTTGGTTCCTTGGAGGTCTGTCTTGGAGGTCTTGGAGGTCTGTCTTCCGTGCCTTGTCCCAGCCGACGGCCGCTACTGGTTTCTTGACTCGGAGCCGTTTCTTCGTTAGTGCGATCCGTATAGGGAAATGGTCGCTTCCCCACGATCGGATCACAATGTTCAATGTGCAGTAGAGTTTCTGCTTGCCCAGGTGAGGTCTGGGTTGTTGTCTGCTCATATGCGATACAGACCGATCCGAGTGTATTTCGTTGTTTCGGTTACGATTTCTAAATCGTTATCATGGCCTTGAGCCGGTTCAATAGGCACATCGAAGAAAAGACTCCGTTCATGAACCCTGGCCAGACAGACTTCCTACTAAACATGGGAACTCACGATAGTCTGTGGCTCCTCAGGCGACTACTAGACGACATCCGGGAAGGTGGCATAAACGCCTTTCCACACGTACTCGTCGCACGCGACCTTAAAGGAGTCTTCGACAACGTGAACCACAAGGAAATTCTCGAAGAACTCGAGAACGCATATCCTGGTGTCAGACTGCACAACCTATATCTTCCTGGAGAATCGGACATTTTAGTTTCATACAGGACACGATGATGTAATGTAGAGAATGACATTCTGCAGATATGGGAATTAACCTATTACGCTATCGCGTCGTATACACTTAAGGCGGAGCTTAAGTATCACCTCCAATTTTTGCATCTAGGCCTGCTGTTGTCTGAGCCATTTTCTTGTTAGTCATGGTAGTTTTTGCTGAGTCATTCATCGTGTGGCGTCTCCTTTCTTTCATCTACAAGTGGTGAGTGGCTGGGGGAGAGGGGGATGGTTGACAGGTGGCAAGTGCAGAGAGGCTAATATGCCCCTTAACACCCCCAAGCAGGTGGACGCTTCACTCAGACGCCATCCCCTCCGGACAGTTTTCGCCTTCATGTCCCTCCTAATGCCATCGCATTAGAAACGAAAAGACTTTGGCACATGACACAGACCAGACGAAGCGCGAACGAGCAACTGATTTTGACCCAGAACCGAACCACATTTATTTACTTATTTTACCCTCAAGGCCTGGGGCATTACAGAGGGGAGTGGATGAATGAGATAAATGCAATACAGAAACGATAACACGAAGCAGACAAATCAGTGATCGACATATACAATGGTGGCCAATGCGGTTCTAAAATGAGTAATGTCTACAATGCTGGCAATCGATCCGGGAAGGTGGTTCCAGTCTTAGGATGTTCGAGGAATGAAGGAGTTGCTGCATGTTTTCGTCCTGAGTGGAGCAATTTCAACCTTGTGTGTGTGGTCCAGAGACGAGATGAGATGTACGAAGGCGAAGGGATGAGTGCGCTACGAATCTTGGGACAAATGTGAAAAATTTTATGGAATAAGCAATTTTGATAAAATTTCCGACGAGAAGCTAATGAAGGAAGGTTTAACATGCGCTTCATTGATGATATGCTATCAGTACGTTGGTAGTTATGCAGAATGAAACGAACGGAGTTATTCTGGACAAGCTCCAGGGCATAGATTAGATTAGCACAGCTAGGGTTCCAAATGGATGCAGCGTATTCTAGTTTGCTACGGATTAGTGTCTTGTACAGGAAGACTAAGGGAGCTAAGGGCAGAAGAAAAATTACGGCGAAGATAACCAAGCATGCGATTAGCATTGTTAGTTATGGCGTTAATGTGAAGGGACCAAGTAAGATTAGAAGACATTTCGATGCCGAGATAACGATAGGAAGTGACTGATTCGAGCGCACTGTTGTTTAGGTAATAGACACTAGGACTGCAGGAATTTCTAGAGACACGTAAGGAAGGCTTTACATTTAAATGTATTAAGGTCCATTTTTCCGCAAGTCACACCATTAGTAATAGCATTCATATCATGTTGCAAGGCATTAGTATCGTCCGAACTGTTAATTTCCCGAAAGACAACACAATCTTCAGCAAATAAATGAATGTTAGAGGATACACAGTCAGGTAGGTCATTAGTGCATATTTGGAACAACAGAGGACCTAACACAGAGCCCTGAGGCACGCCAGAACCAACGGAACATAATGAGGAGTTGCGATTGTTAGATGATACAAACTGGGAACGGTTTAAAAGAAATTGTTCAAGCCAAAGCAGGATGTTAGGTTCAAGGTTTAGTTTGGCTAGATTGAAGAGGAGGAGTCGATGACAAACTTTTTCAAAAGCTTTCTTGAAATCAAGAAATATGCAGTCAGCTATTGAGCCTTTATCAATGATAATATGAAGATTGTGAGTGAATGATGCTAACTGCGTTTCACATGAAAGAAATTTTCGGAAACCGTGCTGGGCGCATTTGAAGAACGAGTTAGTTTCCAGAAAGTTAGCGATATGCGAGTACAGGATGTGCTCTAGTAATTTGCAGGGAATACTGGTATATGAAATTGGGCGGTAGTTGAGAGGAGAACTTTTGCTACCTGATTTGTGGACCGGAACCACTTTCCCGACTTTCCAGTCAGCAGGAAGAGTGCAGGAGTCGGTGGACTGCTGAAAAATCTTGCAAAGCATAAGTGATGAGTACGTTTGGGTGCTTTTCAAAAATTTGCTGTTAATTAGGTCAGTGCCGGGGATAGGTGATGTTTTAAGGTTGCCAATTAATTTCATGATGCGGCTAGGATCAATGCAGACAGTGTCCATTATCGGGTACGATTTGACTGAGAGGGTGGTAATGCTGTGATAGGACAAATAACAAAGTTATTACTGAAAGTTTTGTTTAATACATCGGCGCAGTCTGCATCCGGTATAAGGAGTCCGTCAGGATCTGCCAAGTGAATTGAGTCGACTTTTCTTGGGTTAACTGTGCGCCAGAATTTTCGGGGACCATTCGTAAGCATGGAGGGTAAGGTGTTGTTGAGGAAATTGCTTTTGGCGTTCTTGAGTGCGGTTACGCATGCGTTGGTAGCTGCCGTATAAGTGCTTCACCGGGCGTCTGAAGGGGAACGTGAAGCACTACGAAACAGGAGTTTTTTTTTCTTGTTCGATAATCTTTTGAGGTGGAGGTTATACCAAGATGCGTTTGAATTGCAAGAAATGGTTCGTAGGGGAATGTGCTTATCGATTAGTTGTTGGATTTTGTTACTGAAGATGCTCCATTTATTTTCTACTGACCGGTTTTCGAAACCAACAAGGAAGGTGTCAAGGAATAGAGATAGCTCATTGTTAATGACCTCGAAATTAGCTTTGTTGTAGTCCCTGATCACTTTTTTATCCTGTTAGTTTCAAGGGGTGAGGCACATATATAAAAATGAATAGCTAAATGGTCACTTAATCGGGCATGTATGTTACATGCGAGAAGAGATTGGGGCGTGATGTTAGTATTAAATGCAAGGTGTTTGCGGTAGCTTGCGTTAACCTAGTAGGTTGTGTGACTAACTGAGATAACGAAAAGACTGAGCAAAGATATAAGAATTCGTTACTAACAGAAGAGAACGGATTAAGAATAGGTGAACTGGAAGACGAGGAAATGTTCGGGAAGTTAAAGTCACCGAGTAAAAAAAATATTAGCATTAGGATGTCGGAAGTAGGCGCTGTTAATAGCATCGTGCAACTGTTCGCAGAAGTTTGATGCGAAGTTCGGGGGGCGATAACATAGACCAAGGATTATTTTACGGTGGTGGACTTCAACGCATGTCCAGATGGTTTCAAAATTGGTATCAATGTGCATCGGTTATGACCTAATATTTTTAGAAATAGCCAGCAGAACACCATCACCTTCTCGTTGCTTGCGGTCGCAACGGAATATGGAAAAGTGCGATAAATCATTTATCACTTCGCTGTCGTGAATGTTATAATGAAGCCATGTTTCGGTGAGCGCGATGATGTCGGCGTTACATGTGTCAATAAGGGAATGCAAAGAGTCACACTTGTTGATAATGCTTCTTACATTAGCTTGTAAGACAGATATGCTGCGGGACGGTGACAATTTTCTACTTCCCCTGTCGTATTCTTAGGGCGTGTTATTGACGGTGAGTGAATAATCTTGAATAACATCCATCGAGGAGCCGGCTTGTGGTTCGGGACTGGGCTGTAAATCAGCTCGTGACTGAATTAATAATTCAACGTTCTTAGTTATTTCGTTGTAGATGTAGAATTGAGTGTTTACGAATAGTTTGTTGTATCGAAGCTGGAAGTTCGGGGAGTGAGGCAGCCCTTTGCCAAATTCGACAAGTAGGCTCCTCGCTAGGCGAGTAGCGTACGAGAAATCCTCAGATAACGGAAAGGTTGCTTTCCTTAAGAGTATCACGGGAGTTCAGAATTTTTTCTTTGATTTTAAAGGAAGAGAACTTAATGATAATAGGGCGACACTTCGAGGCTGAAAAAGAGCCCAAACGATAAGCACGCTCTATGCATGGGGACAGTGAATCAGGGTCAGCGACAGGAGATAAGGCAGAAATAACTTTTTCTCTGTTTCATTCCATGCTTCACCTTCGTCAGGGATTCCACGCAAGATTAGATTGTTCCGTCGCGATCTATCTTCAAGATCGTCTATGCCAGACTGTAGAACAGACTGCTGCGAGATGTGATCTCCTGCGGAACTTTCGATGGTCGAAAGGCTTTGCTCAAAGACATCTATGGTGCTTATTTTATTCTCGAGGGCTTGTAGCCGGCCAAATATGTCTAAGAACTTAATTTCGATGTTTTCCTGGCTTGTCTTGATTTGTTTAATGTCAGGCCAAAGTTCCTCTTGGTTTTTACCAAATTCAACGCTCATTGATGTCTTTGAGCATCTGATACATAGCGTCAGACTGATCCGTATCGTCAGTCGTTGAGCGAAGCTTGGGGCCAGGATTGGTCTCAATATCGCCAGAACAAAGCAACAATCGCGCTACATCGAAGCAATCACTCATTAAATCACAGAGCGTATGGGAACATGGGATCACGACCAGAAAACGATTATCGGATTTTTTAGCGTATAAAGAAGAGCGTCTACACACCTGCGGTGAGAACAGAAGAATCGTGTTGGCCATGCTGTCGTAGTGGCAGCTCCCATGCTCACTGACGCGGAAGACGGAGTGCAGAGAATGGGCGTTGACATGGTTGACCGGAAGTTATCAGTGAAGCCGGTGATAACCTTTCCATCAGGGAATGAAAACGTGTGGTCGAAGGAACCATGTGGATTGAATATATCTGGGGGCCGTTCAGGGGCGCATGCGCCGTCGGGTAGAGGAGTCACGACGACGTATCCCGGTAACAATGGTCCGAAGAGCAGCGAAGGGGGTGGGGGGTGGGGGGGGGGGGGGCAGGAAGAAGCAAACCGCAAAGATGGGACATGCCTGCGGTAAGAACAGAAGAATCGTGTTGGCCATGCTGTCGCAGTGGCAGCTCCCATGCTCACTCATAACAAACTTTTTGAAACCATGTTTCCGAAAAATGTGGCTCGTTCGGCTCAGCCCTGCAATTAAAGCACGTGACTGATCAGCAACGCATGCGCGAAGCCTTGCGTGGTATTACGAGCGGCCATCATAGGGCGCTTCGTCCCGCAGGCAGAAAAACAGTGAAGTCAGTTCAGAAGGAACACAATCGTAATGCCTCCGAAAATAAGTGTGTTCACCACACTGAGCTGTTCTTCGAGCTGGCTTAATAGCTTGGTACAGCAGGCCCCTCCCGACTATGTACGAAGTACGGACAACCGTCCTTTTGTAGCGATGGCTACATTACGCTAGCATTTCGAGCCTTCAGCGTGGCGGCGCCGTGGCTGGTTACGTGGTCAGTCACGTGGTGCGGAGAAGTTTCCGGCGGCGTGGCGCGCCGGCGGAACCGAGGAGAGGGGGTGGAGAGTGAATCCACGTCCAGGGACGAAGATGAAGGAGGAACACCCAGCGAAACGGAGCGGCGAAACACTGAGTTTGCAATTAGACTGAGCAAGTTCCACTCGGCCGGATTTAGCTATTGCGTCACTCCAGGTTTAACCAGAGCTAAACCACAGGCATTTTTTTTTATTTCAGCTAAAATGAAACCCTGCTGGCTATGTTAACCAAATTACGGTAGCCGACTTACTCCAGCTCTTCATTTGCTGGTTGCCTTCTTTGTATATTTGTTCACACGGTGCTCTCTTTCCGAGTGGCTGAGTTAAAAAAAAAAAAAAGAAACGGCCTTCTGCTTCCTGTGCGAAAAATCTGTTGCGACAGCTGCACTGAGCCGGCACCTCGGGTTGCGTACTAGAAGGCATGTTTGTTTTTAACCACCGAGTGTCAGCTAGAGGTAGAAACGAGCGTGTTGAACGGCATGGTGAATTCCAATGGGTGATCCGGATCGCTTTTTGAGTCTTCGAAGAGGCAAACAAAAAAAAAGAAACTGTGAAGGGGGGGCGGCTGACACTTAAGCTCTGCCTGAAGGGTATGACACAATAGCCTAATGGGTTAATTCCATTTGAAAAATGTCATTCTGTACATTCATAGATCCCTGGGAGTCCTCATACCCCTCCTGGCGCAGTGGGTGCAGCGGTTAAGCGATGCGCCACTGCCCTGCGATGGCAGGTGCTCCCAGCGGTGGGTCTTGTGCACCCCAGGTTGCTTTTCCCGTGCGACCAATAATTAATTTAACTGCCTCCTGCCACGGTGGACAGTTTGCTCACTATCCAGTGGCAAGGTTGATGACGTCACTGCAAGGTCACGTGACCTAGGTGGCCCATCTGTCTCCTAGGTTGCTCTCTGGGCACCCCCTGCCAGAGCCATGAGAGTGATTTATTCGCTCACAACGCCGACGCCGTATTTTCTGCGTAACGGGACCTTTAACGCTATTGCGTTAAAAAGTGGAGGAAGGGGCACAGTTCTTCACACACAGTTTTTGGCACGACAATACAACAGATAACGCAACGAAAACGACAATTAGAAGTGGGTGACCACAGAGAGAGAGAGAGATAGAGATAGAGATAGAGAGAGAGAGAGAGAGAGAGAGAGAGATGAAACTTTTATTGTCCCCTGGTGTGGGCTGCAAGACCTGGCCAGGCACGGCCCTACTGCACTAGACGCCTGTCAATCCGTGTCGCTACAGCACATACGCGGCCGGCGTGGTGGGGGGTCCTTTGCCGGTGCGGTTCCGTCGCGCGCAGTGAGGCCTCCATTGCTCCCAGGTGGAGAGCTCACCCGGGCACTCCACGAGGATGTGCGTTAGGGTAGCGATGGGGTGGGAACACAAGGAGCAAGGTGGGGTGAAGGGACCCGGGGGGGGGGGGGGGATGCAGGATAACAGTGGATTGGGTGGATGCGGTGGGGAGTGTTCGGGTCTGCAGGTGGTTCTACAGGATTTGGTGTTGATTGATAGAGGTGGTCGTAGTGGTTTATTTGAAAGAAAAAGAAAAAACAAGAAAAAAAGGCGAAGGAAAAGTATGTTACCAACCGCGGCGCTGCCCGAACATAAGATAGGCCTTCGTCAGCTCGTTGAAGGTATGCATGCGCTCTGTCATGTCATCCAGGCCCGAGTCCGCAGACAATATAACGTAGACAACGGATCGAATAAATCACGAATATCGCGATTAAAAACGCTTAAAAACGTAAGTGACCACTAAAGTTTTCCGGTTAGTTGCGGTGAGAAATGAGTTAAGGCGATCCGAGATCAAATGGAAACAAGTAAAGATGAAGCAGGAAACAGAGCTGAGCATGAATAATAATAAAAAAAACTTTGCGAGTGTTATCCGTTAGTGCTCCACACTGAGTAAGCTAAAAAGATAGTTTCTTCTCTCTCTCTTGCTTCGGATGATTGCCGTATTTGCACGAATGTAACGCGAAATTTGTTTTTCCTCGGGTCATCTGCTTCAGAACGCACCTTGCGTTACATTTGTAACCGAGGTGTGAATGTAGTGGGAATTTGTTTTCCCTGGTCCTTCAAGGTAGCTAAAATAACCTTCACCACCAGTCTTCAGAGCCCGTAGGAGAAGCCAGCGTTTCAATGCCTTCGGAGCAAAACCCGCGGCTCACAAGGGCAGAGTAGCAGGTGGCTACGGAGGTCGAAATAAGGCGGTGCGGGTGGTTGAGAAAGTGAAGCTACTGAAAAAGTTGCGTGCAGGAAGAAAAAGAAAGAAGGGCAAAACGGGGAGGGGGGCGAAGGACTGCAGATCAGCACGAAACAAGCAGCGGCGGCGCACCGATAACGGCGGCCGGCCGTTGCGCTGGAAGCTGCGTACAGCCGAGCGCGATTTGAAGGTTATCGCGCGAGCGTCGGCCGATAACATGAACAGCGCCATGGCCCAGAATTCTCTGCCGAGGCGAGGGAGGTATCAGGCCAGCTTCCCTCGCTCTTTTTGCTGTTCCTTCAGCAGCTGTCACTCCCTCCTGGGCTATCACTTTTTTTGTATTTTCTTTTCGAAGGCTCCAGACAATATAAACGTGGAAGCACGCGGCAAGTAAAAGCGCCAGTTTGGGCAAAAATGCGCGGTATCTCTATTACTTTTCATAGCTTTCGCGTCGCCAATTGCACTATGACGAAGTATTGTAGCCAGGTATGCCCTAAACATTTTAAAAACGAAGACGTTTTATGTGCGGTCGTCGAGAACTCACGAGCGCATCACGATTTTCTTGAGTTCCTGACTACAGCCCGATCCATCGTATTATCACTGTCGCAAGGAGCGACCGGAAGATGAAAGGACGCAGCATAAAAATCTGCATAACTGCGCTAAATACGAATAAATTTTGTGCATAAGTAAGAAAAATAGTCTTAATTATACTGTTTCTTTCAAATCTCTGTAGTTACACACGTGCGAAGCAGAGCGAAATCATCACCGATGAAAGCATTCACATGTGCAAGCTGGTCCCTGAGGCAGAGATCAGACAACGCGGTCGAAATTAGAATGTGTGCGGCAGCCAAGCCGGAGCTGCGGGTCGAGGAACGATAGAGTCACTAAGGCGTTTGAATGTCGATAAACGCTAACCGTTCCGATATGTGTTCGGGCTACTATGGTCTCTAAATGGTGCTGCGAATTTCAGTGATGGTTGTGTACAGAATCACTTCACTTTCGATATCAGTGGCATCGTATAGGGAGAGGGCTAAGCAATGAACTACCATTGAAAATGGCTGTGTCATCGATGCTTACCGGTTAATGTTGATTAGACTCAAATTCATTTCAATCGTTCTATATTGGCTTCCAAAAGAGACTAATGCATCTTATGCATTATCACAGGCTTAGCGCTTTCACCTCGGTCCTAATACTTCAACGCGGCGCCCATTTTTTCGCGTCTTTTGTCCTTTTCGGGATAGAAGCGATCAGAGATTCTGCAAGTTCTGGGTCCTGTCGGAGGACGTTCCACTCCCTCTCAACGACTGCCCACAGAGCGTCTGCGTCAATGTTCGTCAAGTTGGAGCGAGCCAGCCGTGCCTTCATTAAACCCCAAACATTTCCGATTATGTTCAGATCGGCGCTTTTTGGTGGCCAGAGGAGCTGCGCAATTTTCTTGCACTGATGATGCAGTGTGGGTAGGCAGCCGTCGTGTTGGAAATAAAAACATCCACCAGGGAAAGGTCCGTTCACGGCGAAAGGAAGGAGAACAGTGTCGATGATCTCGTTGTAGACTTCGGCCGTGAGCCTCCCTGGGAGGCGGAAGAGGGGACCCAGACCGGCGTAGGTTATTGCACCTCGGACGTTGACCGAGACACGCCCGCTTGCTCCGACATCGCGGACGTTTTCACCTTCATAGCTGCAATAAAATTGATGCATCGAATTTAATAACCAGAATTACGCACAGGGCAGTTACCACATTATAATGAGAGACTGAGCGCTAGCTGCTAAGGTATTTTCAGCTCGTGATACACTGAGGTAAAGAATTTCAGAGCGACGTGCATATTTTCTAGTTAGAGACCACCGATTTTAGTTTTGCACACTTTCCTTTCTTCTTTCACTCCCTCCTTTATCCCTTCCCTTACGGCGCGGTTCAGGTGTCCAACGATATATGAGACAGATACTGCGCCATTTCCTTTCCCCCCAAAAACCAATTATTATTATTATTATCACTTACTCGCACTTCGACTGAAACTCCGCTACGGTATGCCGGTCTTAAAGCCTCTCCTCGGGCGGTGGATTTCACAGCAGCCGCCACACATGAAGCGTGCCGTATTCCTCTGCTCTAGCCGTATACTCTCCCCCATCATAACTAACTCTGGTCACATACTCCTCCTGTATAGACCTGTTGGCCTCCTCCCATGGTAACGCCTGTCTTTCTCCTACGTGGTTACCACACTACTACTGCGCTGTAACTTAAATCAAAGACGATGCAGTGAGCTCTGCAGAAGAAAATCACAGCAAACTTTAATAGAAAAGAGAAACAGAGTCGCTCAGGGAGCAAACTGGACTCGCAAAAGAAGTTGATTGAAGCGAGCCGAGAATAAACAACCGCGCTTGGTGATGCTTGTGCGGCTACTAAATCTATGTTTGCTCCAATAAACTTCACGTCCATGAAGGATGAGGTTAAGAAGTTTGCGGGGATACGGTGGCCGCAGCTGGCACAGGACAGGATTAATTGGAGAGACATGGGAGAGGCCTTTACCCTTCTGTGGGCGTAATATGGGGGTTGATGATGACTTCGATGATAAAACTATAGACTGGGCCCAAAACCGCTGTTCTTGTGAAATGATATGCAAGAAAAGTAAATCTCACCGGCAGCCATCGACTCTCCAAACACGAAGTCGCTGGTTCCAGCAGGTAGAGAATGTCGATTCGTCATTAAATATGACCTGTTGCCAGTCCTCAGCGCTCCATGCTTCGTGCCGATGTGCAAATTCCAAACGCTTCCTGCGATGTTCGCTGGTCAAAAGCGGCTTTCTCGCAGCCACGCGGCTTTTAAGACCCGCAGCGTTAAGTCTCTTTAGGATAGACGAAAGGCTTAGGCGAAGGCCAAGTTCTTTGATTTTCTTGGCTGTCGAGAATGGATCGTGGACGGCGGCAGCTATTATCAGCGCGTCTTCCTCCGCAGTTGCTCTTCTGGGCCTTCTTTGATGCGGGGCATCTTCAAAGCGGTTTTCCCGTTGAAACACTCGAAGAATGCGGTTGGCTGTCTTCTGAGCACGGTTCACCTTCCGGGATATCTCTCGCTGGGACATGAACTTTCCCAATGAAACAATTTCGTGGCGCTCCTCTAATGTAAGTCGTCGTGGCATTTTCCTTGCGACAAGTGGTCTGGGATCGCATCGATCATTGCAGCAGTTATATACCCTCATGAAAAAATGTTTCGCGGAATGTTATTGGTGGACAAAGACAATATGACGAGGCGATGTTGCGTTTTTATATTCTTCCAACTTCAAAGTCGTTCAAATCAAGCAGTGCCAAGCACTGGCTATACCAGATCTTTCCCACCAATTTTGTTATCGCCCGCGAAGATACGAGGTAACAAAGTCCACACTTTATCGCAACCAATGGAAAGCTTAGAATAGAAAGAAAGGGTGGTGATTTCGTCGCGGGGGTGAAGCTTGTTGCATGGAACAGCGAACGAGGAAGAGAAGAGTGCGAAATCATGATTTTTCCTGTTCCAAAATCGGCCGCTAGGTGCCTGGAGGGCTAGGCTGGTCGACGCTCGCGCGATAACCTTCAAATCGCGCTAGACTGTACATCTTCGCTGCGCCCGATTGTGGCACGCGAATCTGAACCGTTGCCTCATAAAGCTGTGGGGGCGCTTCGGTCACCTCAACATTGGAATGCGACAGCATTAGATTTAAAATTTGAACCAGATTCTGTTGCAAGGTGAAGGTAGTTAAAGAGACCTTCACCACTAGTCTTGCGAGCCGTAGGGGAAGCCAGCATTTCAATGCCGTCGTAGCAAAGCCCGCGGCACACAAGGGAGGAGCTAGTAGAAGGTGGCTACGGATGTCGAAAGAAGACATTGCGAGTCAATGAAAAAAGTCAGTTTATTTGCAATTGTCGGTACATTAACCGCCATATTGGGGCGACTAGCTGCATGAGCAGGTACCCGCTATGCTGTGACAGTGTCGACATTTGCATCTATCACATTTTTTTCTCAAATTTTTTGTCTCGATTCTCTATCTAGTATTTATTTATTATGCTCACAACCCCGTGGGGAGGTTGTGATGCCGACACAAGGACACTTGACCTCTCTCGGCCAATCACTGAATTTCGTGATGCTGGACATAGGCTGTGTTTCGGAGACAACTCTAATGATATCGCATTAAAACACCAGCCTATTATATATATATATATATATATATATATATATATATATATATTATAATTGGTTTTTTGGGGAAAGGAAATGGCACAGTATCTGTCTCATATATCGTTGGACACCTGAACCGCGCCGTAAGGGAAGGGATCAAGGAGGGAGTGAAAGAAGAAAGGAAGAATGAGGTCCCGTAGTGGAGGGCTCCGGAATAATTTCGACCACCTGGGGATTTTTATCGTGCACTGACATCGCACAGCACATTCGCCACTTCCGTGTTTTGGCGTGCCTCTGCATATATTTTTTTCGCTTTCGTAAGGGGGGGGGGAGTTCTTGTGTATGGTTGACCTGAACAGTTTGAAATTGGGTTATAATCGTAATGTTTTATTTAATATGTTCCTTAATAAGGGAATACGCAAAAAGAGTAGGTGTATTCTCCCTGTGGTGCAATGACGCGTTCAATTTTGCCGCCATTTCATTCAACGTTGAATAAGTGCGGTGTTATTGCGACGTCTAAAAAAATTGAATGGTCTCAAATAATTAAAAGCTACACAATGTAACACAAATACATTTTACTTTTATACGTTTTGGACCTTTTACGCTTGAATTTACGCTTTTAAGTTGAATGTTAATCGGGTGATGTTGAGCGTGTGACAACAGAAATGGCGGTTGTGTCGTCGTCAGCTGTGCGCGCGTGTGTGCCTGATTCTACTTTCGTGTTCTGTGTTCTCAGAGCTGCCTTGTGCCAGCGCTGCGTTTCGAAACCATGAGTGTTCGTACCGAATAGGACAGGCAGAAACTATGGTGGACGAAACTGCTGCGAGTTCGTCTCGGCTGACCAAGAACGGAGACGATCTCGAGTGTGACGAGGAGACCATCGGCTGTGGTTCTAATTTGTTGACAGAGTTTACCAGTCACGTGTATCTCGGCCAGTGGGAATGTGCCCGCGCCTGTGCTCTGACAGCCTTGCGAGCGCCGTTCACGTCGCCGGAGCAGAAGCAGTTTGTCAGGGAATACATTCGTGGCGTCTCGCTGCTACCCGCAACTTTCAGGTGTGTCTAAGCACCAGCGCGGCTGCGAATACGCCCCTTTTGTGCAGGCTCGTGTGTTGTGTTGTCAGGATGTTGTGCTACGTGTTTCCGTGAGCCCAGTTCAAGGTACAGCGCTTAGAGAAACAGATCGGCTTGCTCGTAATCGGCGGCTGCCCAAACCACAGTGTCTGTGTCCGCGGGGTTCCGAGCACTTCGCGGCTGATCCGAAAGCACGTGCAGCATCGTTATCCGGTACCTCGGGACTCAAATGAACATTCTCAGCATTCTTATCTTGGCACCGGCAGATAAACAAAGGCAGTTGTCCGGAAACACGCGTGCGGAGGCTATCTTCTGTAATGCCAGTTTTGTTCTTCGCAGTACAGTATAGTTTACGGTAAAGCACTCGGTGCGAAAGGAAAAAAAAAATGGTGACGGGACGTACTGTTGACTGCGTAAAGAAGTCTGAATTTTCTGTTGAACTGTACGGTGTGTTGGTAGGTTCACATTTAGCCCTTTACGTGTTGAATCGTATATGTATTTGTGTGATTTGCTATATTCTGTGTTCATGGAGAACTAGTCAGCTTGGTTTTTGGAGATAGTTTCTTTTTTGCATGAGCGTGGTTTTTGCTCATTTGTTTTTGCTGTCTTACTGTCGAGATTGCATCGGTGAACACCTTTAAAGCTGTTTGTATGCATGTCATACTTAAGAATTGGAGCATGAAACATGTGCTTTATTTTAGTTCTAGCAGGTTACTGTGGAAACCAATGGTGATGTCTATTTTTTCCAGCACCTGTGCTAATCCCCTACTCCTGTCACCGAACCACCTAAGCTGGCTTGCCGCTAAATTCCTTGAAGATTATTGCTTTGAGGTTCGCCCCTTTTCTTTTGCAATATTCCAGTTGTTAATTGAACATATTATTTTTACAGAGCTCAGGATAGTGCGGGTAATGTTTCCTTCCTTCATTTAGGACAAACCGTCAAGTTTGGCACGTGACGCAGAGTTGAGGGTCCTTCTCTGCACAGTTGGTGGGGAACTCCCTGACGAATGTAGACAGGTTTGTTCATTATTTTTGCCTTGCTGCAATAAACCCTTTGCCATCTTTCTTCTGAATTTCTTTTACTATTTAATAGAGGTTGTGGCATTAGGGTCTGCGGCTCTTAAATTGTGGTGCCTGTCAGGACGTTTGTATGTTATGCAATTAAGGCCGCACTTTAATATGCTGCTGTGTAACAGCATTATGTGACACATGACTAGCGCATCAAGTGGGGGAGAGTTTCTTCAAAGTTCATTTTGTATGTGTTGGTAACAAATCCTATTCACATTTAAAATGAGTTGCACATATCTTATGCCACTTGGTCAGTGCCCAAGTGTTGCTGGTACATTTATGGTTGGGAATATAAATTTGAAGTCAAGAACTATTTCTGTGCAACATGCATCTGTAGACATGTTCACTGTTTAACAAGCTTTTGCTGTGTTTTCATAATGTGGTACTTAACATTATATAAATGTCACTTATGTCATAGGCGAGATATGTAACTGTTTGTCGCTCACCGTGATCAGAAGGCGTGTTTAACTAGTAGATAAGACATCAGATTTTTTGCTGCTGTTTTTGCTTGAGGCTTCAGTTCTTACAGTTTTAACTTTTTGTTTTCAAGCTGGCTTGTGTAATTTAGTTTGTGACCTAAGCATGAATGAAAAACTAAATCTTAAAATGAACTGCCTTATAGAATTAAATGTAGATGCCATTGTGAATTTGGTTGCACATCAAATAGAATTACTCATTGTAAATGTGAGGTCACAAGCATGTACGTGCCAACTAGTGCTCTGACATCGATAATACAACCAAGCACATTTTTAAAATGAGTTCAGCCCTCTTAAGTGTCCATTAAAAGATAAATAAAAGAAGGCTTCAAGAAATGCCGATTTCTTTTCACTTGTAACCATAATTTTGTAACGCTTAAATATTGCTCTGCATACTTTTCGTGTTGCTGACATTCATTTGAAATTGTAGAGCTTGCAGATAGTTTTCGCTAAAAAAAAGTCTGCTGGTGAGGTAGCCTCTTGCAAGGTGCTTAAAGGACCAAGCAGTACTACCACAGTCCTATTGGATGCATTGTGAATATGGCATAAAAAAAATGACTAAGAAGCGCATTTAATCTGCTTCCACTGGATCTTCCTGCTGCAGAATGTAATTCATTGATGTGAAATCGTAGAAAAACTCGCGAAAACCTAATACATTATGTATGCACATAACTCACTGCAAGCGACCAAGCAAGGCATCGTGGAGACAAATAAATCTATAAAGAAAAATAAATTATATAAATTTATAATTGCTTCATTTATGTGCAATAATTATGAGTTAACGTGAGCATGGAAAAAGGAATGAAGGGTAGCAAAGCCCTACCTGAGGAGCAGCGTTCTTAGCAAGGCACAATGAAAGGGGCTCGAAACGCTCGTTTTTGTGTTTTTACTTGATTAGCTCATCAAAACAAATATATGCAAGGGCATTTACTTTATTTATTATGAAAGCTCAAATTGTGGGCACCCTCAAAATTTTCTGTTCAGAAACTATGAAATACTGTCCAACCTTAATTGGCACATTAGATCAATTATCAATTACATCTTTAGGTACTAATAAGATTGAAGTTTATTGAGACATTATATAAAAATATCTAGGAGTATTTAAATATATGATGAGGGTTCAGACTATAGACATTTTAATTTTTGCTTGAAAACCAGACAAAGCATGTTTTTGTTTCTGTGTTTTCAGCTTTGAAATGATGTGTTAAACGTTAGCATACATGGATCACCTCCTGGTATTCCCCTACAACAGCTAAATAATTTTTTATTGAATTTCTTCCTGGTGCTGTTTCGGTTTCATAAACCGAGTGAAGGCTGTGATATGTAAAGAGTGTTTGGGCCGCTTGATGCATGACGAAAACTGCAATATTATCGCTTTTAATTCAACACTTAAACCAGCCTGCTTCTAGAACTAGAATGACAACAAACAGCATATCAGCGGTTGCACTACAGTTTTTTCATGCCCCATGTGGTGCACTATAAATTGTACTAAAGATTTGCCTGCTGCGGTGATCACCAAGTTGATCACCATGAGCAGGTCTATTAATGGGTGATCAAGATGCAAGGAAAGTGATGTTGTACACCAAAACAGCATGGGAAAAGAAATTCAGTTATAGACTATTCAGCGGTCATAGGAGAATAATATGAGGTGATCTATGTATTCTGATTAATGCATCATTGTAGTGTAAAAAACATGCAGTTAAAGTCAGATGTCTGTTGTCTTTTAAATGCAGTTTACATTAAAAGGTATGCAGATAGACGTATCTCATCCGACATCTCTAGTCTTAAGTGAGTTATGAGCTCCGTCCTAACTATTACGTATTTTGGTCATAATTATCTACTTTGTTTTTAAATGCAGAAAAAAAAATGGTTTTTCAGGTTATAATTTACGATTTCTAAATTGTGCTAAACATTTGTCAGCTGCGATGATCATTAAGTTGATCATCTTGAGAAGGTTTAACAACGAGTCATCAGGATGAGAGGAAAGCGATGTGGCACCTGGATTGAAAGATCAGTCTCTGAGTAGTTATCCGTTGTTGCGCCTGGGGCATAAAGTATACTCTGCATTTGCTTGGTTTAGCCAATGTGTCGCACTTCAAGCTGGCAAATTATTTTGCATGGTTCCTGTAGAACGTGCAACTTTTTAGCGTAGAGATTTCTAATCTGTGCTCTTTTCGTTCTCTCAAGGAACTGTACGAGGCCTACTGTACAACAGCACCGACCCTCAGTGGCGAAGCGAACAGTCCTCTTTCACCAAAATGCCTTTCATCGTTAAGGGATCTGTTTCTTAAGGATCCCATTAGGACCAGCCTTTTGGCTGAGCACATCTTCCAGCGCCTTGGAGAGCAGAGTAGCCTTTCACGCCAGCTTTGGAAGGTGCACCTGGATGCTCTACGCAGCTGCCTGCAGCAAGTTGAGGGGGCTCTCTCAGCATATGAAGAAGTTGAGGACAGGCAGAGGCTCCTGCTTCTCAGGCTGATAGTGACACTGCCAGACCCATTAGTAGAACGTTGTTTAGGGGACCCACAGGTGAGTCTCTTGCCGTTTTCATGACTTCTAATGTACCATGCAGCTTCTCGCTAAATATCAAACTCTCCAAGGTATTGCAGTAAGACTGCGAACTGGGCGAGTTGGTACTGATTCATATTTGAACAGCGCAAAAAAACAACGGGACGCAACGAAGAATGGAAGAATGGCGCTTGTGGTGTCCATTCTTCGTTGTGTCCCGTTGTTTTTTTGCGCTGTTCAAGTATGATTGCAGTAAGAACTTTCTTTAACCCCCAATGGACAAGTTTTTTTTTTCTTTTCATAAATGTTACCAACATCGCCATTTAGTACCTGTGCTGCCATCTTTCAGCAAACCAAGAAAGTGGTTTGGACAAACCATGAAGGGGAAACACAAAAGACGAACCTGTGCTGTGGGATGTCAGTGCATGTTAATGTCCCCCAGGTGGTTCAAATTATCACAGCCCTCCACTTCCGCACCTCTTTTTTCCTTTCTTCTTTGACACCCTCCTTTATCTCTTCCCTTGCTGGGCCATTCTGCCATTCATGTCTAATATGTGAGACAGTTACTGCCTCATTTCCTTTCCTTAAAAAAACCAATTTTAACTTTTTTTTTTCAAACCACCTGCCTCTGGACACAGAAAAAAAAGATTGAAAATTGGTTTTCTAGAATGAAAGACACAGCAACTCTCTCTCTTTGCAGTGGACACCTCAACTGTGTTGTGAGGGAAGGGAGGAAGGTGGGAGTGAACGAAGAAGGGACAAGAGGTGCTGTAGTGGAGGGCCACAAAAGCATAAGCTGGACTCATCATGAGCCAGAAATGACAGTTAGCTTATGATGAACCTGGCTTGTCCAAGTCTGCTGGGAAATGAACATCGCATAGTTAGTGCAAAATGTCTTGTGATTTCATATGAAACCTCCACGAAGACCATGTGCCAACAAAATATCAGTGGGATTAAATATTGTGTAGAAGTTGCAAAAAACAAAATTGTGGCATGCGAAGAACCTAGAATAAGCCGTCTGGTCAGAATTAAGACCAACTTGTTTGTGTGATGCAGAACATGCAGTGATGTGAGCTTTCACAGTCGCCCTGCATAACTTAATGATGTCAGTTATGTTGCTGTATGAAATGGCCATGTCTAATATGAGCTAAGCACCTGATGACACATTACTGCCACATCTTATACATGATGATGAATGCCAAGGTTTCGCTCATATTTAATTTTGTTGCCTGTGCTGTGAAATCATAGGCAGCAGGATCTCACAGCATTAACATATATTTTTAACCATCTTGAAATGGAAAAAAGATTGATAGAAAATTCAGTATAAATAATCTTTCTTGTATGCTTTCATAGCTCTTCAAAAACACAACACGAGAGAATTGTGTAAAGTTGCACTGAAAGAAACTTCATTGCACATAACTTATTTGTTATCATTTATTAAATAATCACATTTTGACACCAGTGTGAGCACACAAAGGTTGTTTCATCTGAGACATTTTTCGTGTGTTCTTCAAGTACGAGCTGATCGTTGAAGTGTCAGATAAAAAAAGGGGTCCTTCATAATTGGAGACGTTGCTGCATGTAGTATACATAAGATTGCGTGATGGGAATTGTACAGAATTAGCCTGAAGAAATGAAAATTTTTTTTATTATTCGAGTTTGACTATGCCTGTGCAATGCATCCCTTGTACAAGAAAGCTTACAGAGTATGTTCTGTGTTTCTGACGTGCTGTTTTTTTAGTGGGATGATAGCCAGTTAGATTCAATCATTGGCGACCTGCTGAATCTGACCGATGGAGGCCTTCTCAGCGAGCTCTCTGTTTTCGAGTCCATTGTGTGCCGGAGGTCACCCCTGTTGTCCAAACTTTTTGCGGAACGTGAGAATGAGAGGCATGGACGCCTTGCTCCTGCCGACAGTCCCCTCTCACTGGCCGTGTCTGAGGACTCTGGTCAGCTGGACCTACAGGAAGCATTTCTCAAGTCATATGTCAGAGGAGAGCATTTCTTGGAGTCCATATTTGTAAGTAGTTCTGTTTCGAAGGGTTCAGTTGACAAGGACAATCTTAAGGGGGGATGCAGCTTTCACCAAAAATTATTTCTTGATATATTTACATGAAAACTTTTGATCATACTAGAAATAATTTTGTGATTACTCTCATAAAATTTTACTGTTAAACCTCCAGAAAATTGTTTTCTAATATGCATTTCCCTGTGACTCTTGTAAAAAGGCTGCAGAGTTAAAAAATTGTGCAGGAGGCTGGTTCAACATCCATTGCATTCCGGCATGCTACAGGTGAAGACATTGTTGGAATTTTTTTTTTCCAAATCAATTTTTTTTTCAGATTTTTTGTGATGCAGTGTCCATTGACACATCTATAGTGAGGAGAAAATTTCATACAGTAAATTTAAAATTTGCAAATTTAAAAAACAAAATGTTTTGACCTGCAGTATAGCCCTAAGAATACAACAAAACAAATGGCATCCGATCAGAAAACTGAAATGCAGAAAAACGCAGGTCGAGTTTATCCGCAATGCGCAGCCGGCACTGCTTATGACACAATTTTTTTTAGACCACTTCTCGGTCAATTTCAGGAATGATTGTTTGGGACAGCGTAAATGGCAGAGCATACAAGCGGACTAGACAATTAAAAAAAATTTTTTGACCATTTTTGGGGGAATTTAAAGTTGGGTCTTAACTTAAAGGATAACTGCATAGGAAATTTAGAAATCGACGAGCTTAAAGGGGTCGGATGTGTGAAACTTGAAGGTAAAGCATGCGAAGTTCTTTCGGGCTATCATTTAAAGTGGCGGATGTAATCGCAGGCTAAAATCGCGACGGCCTTCAAGCTTCGCAGCCAACGCCATCGAAAGCAAAGGCCGCCGAGCGTTGTTTGGCAGCATCCTACGAGGCATGGCAGGGTGTAGTCAATGGCAGTGGAAATTTGAAATCTTACCTTCCGTGCCGTCGCACGAAGCTTTTCTGCACTGCTCTGGTGTTGTGAGGAGAAGCCTAAAATGTAATCGTCGATTACGTCGCTATTTTGATTGCCAGCGCAAAAACACTTGGCATGCTTTACCTCCAGCTTGTATAGATTTGAATCTTTGAATAGCACGGAATTCTTGAAAAGTGGTGCAGTTGCCCTTTAAAGTGACACTGACACTTCATCTGATTTTTATTCTTAGCAAAAATCGATTGTACAACTCTCCCTGGCTGTGTTGTTGTTTGCTCAGCAGCCAGTGATGCATTTCTTGCTGAGAAAATTGCCTTTAAGAGTGGAACATTTTTTTCCGCCACACGGTTCAAACTCGCAACGTCAGGACTGGAATGGGCTCAGTGATCACCACTTGGAAATGAATGGTGGTGGAGCCTAGCCTCAGGGATGCGTGCGGAAAAAAAATTTTCTTGACTTCATCGCAGTTTGCTTGTGGTAATGGACAGTAGGGGTGATAGCCGTGTTTCATTTTATGGTCTTTTCTAGCTTATAAAAGCTTTGATTTCAGTGGAAGTGGCCGCTTTTGTCATTAGAATGTGGCAGTCTGTTGATACAGGCCAAATTTAATTTGTCCTCAGTGTTTCTTTAAACGGGATCAGAAACACCATTCATTTTGCTTGCGGCGACAGTTTTCGATTCTTGCATCCTATTTTCCGCACTGCACCGCTGTAATGTGGGGAAGCCACTCTAGCTGGTATTTGACTTTTGTTCTGTGCCAGCAATGCTATGCAGAGAAGCCGCCAGCTTAACATATTTGGTGTTTAGGTTTTTGTGGCCTCCCGAATCGCTGTGAGCGGCTTCGGAACAGCGCAAAATAGCGAAAATTTGGAAGAGGTATTTCTCTGCTCTCTAGTAAGGGCTGAATAAATTCCCGTTCCTTCACTAATAAATTGTGGAGCTTTTGCTGTGCATTCTTGGTGAAATTTGATATTACGCATTTCCGCTATATTGAACTTTTTTGAGTCTTTTTTTACCTGTTCGCTACAATGATGTTCAACTGTAATGAGCTGAAATTAACCTCTTATGGGACAGCATATATTTTTTGCAATTGGGGAAAATATTTTGATTGCTTGAGCAGGTGAGAATGTTAGAAAATCTCTTTGGGTTTGGTCTTTCAGACTGCCGCCATAAAGAAGTTGCACAAAGGAGAATCTGAGGCTGCCCTCCGTCTTTTTTCACATCCTGTGCTGCGAGACTTTTATATCGTCGCCTTGATGCGTGCCTGGAATGAAGTTGTCTCTGATGATGAAGCGAGTTGTGTATTGCAAGCACTGGATGAAACTAAGGTACGTACTCTTTTGCTTATAATACTATTTTGCCAGGGGCCTAATAGTGGCCACATTGGAAAACCCTGTAATGCTGACCATTTTTGAGCTGATTATAAGAGGCTGAATTGTAAAAAATTTAGGCAGTGTAATTAGTAAAATAGTGTACTCGTGCCAAATACCACATATATTCGTAGTAAGGACTGTACTGGTGTAGGCACGAATGGGTTCCAGGCATCAGGTATAGTGTCAGACTGTGTGGGACTATGACGTAGTTTCTCCAGAATATAGCCTGAATGTTGAACGGAAAGCAGCCGCTTTCAGTAAAGGGCCACACACAGCCAAAATTGCGAGAAAGAAGTGTGGCGCTCACCACATATATAGAGTACACAAGGCATACTTAGATTCTTCTTTCTCATATCCATGTTTCAGTGTGTCAAATTATTTTCTTGAAAGATTTTCTATAAAGTTTTTGTTAAAAAGTGACTGCAGGCATTGCGAAGGTTTTCTAATGTTCCAGCTTCTTAATATTCAATTTAACATGTACTTGAAGTTCAGTTCAACTTTGAACGTAGTGTGTTTGGGTGGGGTTGTGCAAGCTTTACTTACTGTACAACGATATGGGCCATACTGCATTTTTGGTTGGTTGCTCATAGCACTAGTGATAGTTAGGTGCACAATAGTGCCTAATGCGTAGATCCAAAAATAACAAGTATGTTCAACATTTGTTTCACATCTTTTGTTTACTGTTCAGTTTTCTTTTATGCTTATGATGATTGCAGGCAGTCAGGTGGGCCAATCAGGAAACCGAGAACCTTCTTGAGGAGTTGCGTTATCGCCTGCTTGTGACAGACTGGATAATCACTGTTCAGAGGTATTGCAGCTGCATGCTTTAAAGCATACGGTAGAGATGTTTAGTGTGTCCAAACAATGTGTTTTTTGTGTGCATCTTCTTGTGCATTTGTTTGCTGCAACTAATGTATTCACAGCGTTTAGTTAAAGTTAGTGCTATCCAGTTTTCTGTGGTCCTGTACACCTGATTACAGATGTGCTTTGAGCTCCTCCTAATTTTTTCTATGAATGAGCCTTGAATTTTTTTCTGCTACCCATCCGAGTTTGTTTTCTAACCTTTTACTGCCCTGTGCCACGGATTCAAGACATTCCACTTGCATGCTGTGTACTCAGTACTACATGGCGCTTGGATACAAAGTTTCATGTCAACATGTCTCAGCAGCTAACGCTTTAGGGTAAAAATGTTTGGCGTGTGTGCAGCTGTGTGAAGGAAAAGGGGGTGCAACCGTGCGACATCCAGTCAGCATTCAACAAATCCTAGTCTCTCATTTTATGACAAATGTTGTGTGGAAAATAGGAAGACATTTGTTGAATAAAAAATAGTTTGCTGTCTCTAGGCCTTCAATTTGGTTTGAGGTCTTCAAGTCAGTCTTTCACGCTAGTTTGTCTGTCTGCACAAAATGGAGCAAATGTTAATTGTTGCTAATTGTTGACATACTGATTTCTCGAGCTTTAGCGGCGCGAACAAAATTTTGATATTGGGTTTTGAACGTGGTACATTAGGTAGCGTAATTTAGCGGTAATGATATTTTCTTATTTCTTCATAATTTGGGCATTAAAGAGGTAAAAAAGGTCAGTTTTCTTTTTCACTTATTATATCCTCTCTACTAGGTGTTTCAGGGAAGCCTGCCATTAATATTTAAAATTAGGCTGTTTGAGGTATGAAAGATGGCTTCTGTGGCATAGTAATACAAGTGTTGGCAGATATCAAAAACAGATTAATAGCCTTAACTATTATGCTGGTAAACTAATTTCTGATAATTAACTTTTTTACTACAGTTAGACGCCTGTTTGCTATTAGAGATTTCTAGCCAGCCATTATTAATAACCATATCAGTTTTTAGAATTTCGAAAACGTGATCACCCTCGATGCTATGGCTCAACAAATTTTATCATCTCATACCAAAACACACACACTTTCGAAATGCCCGCACCCATAGCAACGTCCCACAGCGCACGTCATTCCATGGTGCAAGTGCCACATGACCTTGTCTGTTCCACCTGCGCTGCTCGCTGGTCCAGCCCACAAGGAAAAGAGAAGGTCACATGACACATGCGCCACAAACTGACGTGTGCTGTGAGGCATTGCTTTGCGTGCGGGCCCTTAAGAAGCATGTGTCTCTTGGCGTAAGATGGCCAAAATTTGCTAAGTTACTGCACCGACGGTGATCTCGTTTTTGGAATTCTAAAAACTGATATGGCTGTTACAAACAGCTGGGTAATTTAGGTTCAAGTTTATTCAATAATGCTTTGCATTAAAAATGAATACAATAAAATTAGCGCGGAAGGAGGTCCCAAAGTACAGGACTGTTATGGGTCCCTCCTAGAACAAAGCAAGTGAGGTAAAATCACAAACAACGTGAAGCAGGGTATCAAGTAATTTGTACAAAAATGCGGCTGAGAAAAAGGCAATGGTGACAGTAAAGTGTGTCAATAAAAAAAGGAAAAAAATTATGTATTATACACATGTCAACTTAGTTACATAATCTCTACTAATCTTTAATTGCAACCAGGCACCCAAAGGTAATAGTTTAAAATTTAATTAGCAAAATTAGTTAATCAACTTATTAGTTAGCAGTACTCGCCTGTTTTCTGAAGTCCGTGAACACTGGCATTATTGTGTTGCGCAGAAACTGCGTTTATACCCCAAGAAGCCTATTTTTGAAAATTAGTGCCAGGCTTTGTTCCCTGACACACCTGGTATTGGTAGCATCCTTTTCTGTCCTCTTGGATTAAAGGAGTCGAAATACAAAGAATACCTGTGCGCTGCACGGCCACATTCAAGTGGAAGTGAAATCCAAAAGAGTGCTTGGGTGCTATGCTGTGTCGGTGCTTGTAGAGAACCCCAGGTGGTCAAAATTAACCCAGAGCCCACCACCACAATTACTCTCACTTCTTTTGCCCTGTCCTTGATTCCTTCCCTTACGGCCTGGTTTCAGTACTTACCATGAATTAGATAGTTGCCATGCCTTTCCGATTCTCATAACCGTTCCACCTTACCACATTTGCTGTTATTAGAGTCATGTAGGGCATTTGATATCAAATACTGGCACATGTACACTTGGTGTTAAAAAGTTTATTAGGCAAAGAAATTTACTGATTTCTTTAAATTCAGTGTTCATTGCTTCAGCACTCTAATGCTGCACTCTATTATTCTCATGCTCAGAATTGGGCTGCATGTATCTCTTCCAGGCTGCATGCAAAGATGACGCTGACATTAATTTTTTTGCTAGTACTGCATTCTATAAACTTTTGACTGAGAGTGTACATAATATTATTTTTAAGAGCTATAGTTGTTATCAGAATATTGTTAGTGTAGTGCATGTAAACATTAGTTCATGTTTATGTTCTTGTTTATCTCATGCTTCTAGGAAAAGAAAGTCATCGCTGACATCCGTGGCAGATGTGAAGGGCAGGCGCCGTACCATCTTCAGCATGCTTCTGCACCAGTCAGTGCTACGTGTTCTACACAAGACGCTGGGTCTTGGGGAACTGGAACGGAAATCTGTGTTCCACCTGCTCAGCGGGCAGTGTAACAACATGGTCGAGCAGGTGACAGGCGTGACCACTGCCACAAGCCCCGCGCGTAGTCGAGACTGTGCACTGTACCGAGGCTACCTGGCCATGCAGCATGCGATGAAGGCTCTGCACTCGGCCATCGTGCTCCACCACCTAGGCTGCAGCATCGCCAAGCTTGGGGAGCAAGATCAGCTGCAGGAGGACATTCCGGATGATGTCATCTTAGAACGATACGATTCTCTCGCCGACGCTGTTGCTGTGTATGGGTTCGGGCCGGTAAGCATAGTCATTTTTGTGGTATACTTGGCTGCATAGCTTTCAGAGAGGCTACATTCCCCAAACCATTCATGCATGCATGCATGAAGTAGCTTCTACTAACCTGCTAACGTGTTCAAGCTGATTCACCTCATTTTCTCTTCTAAAGATTGCCAGAGTTATGTTTTTTTTTTAACAATCTTGAAAGCGCTGTCCAAGGAGCGTTCTCACAGGAAGTTTTGGGGGGGATATGAAAGTGGCCGAAGTGTACGCATAGCCTCTGCAGGTCTTTAGTTGAAGAAAAAGGGGGGGGGGCAGAGTCTGCATTAAAGAACTGTCACAGTAGTAGCCCCTTTTTAATTTTCTTTTTCTGCATGGTGAGAATCTTCATCCTGCTTTCATGGCTTCATGTGTCATGTGTTTGCCACCGCTGCTTTCCCGCAACCAGTGCTCCGCTGCTGACATCACATCCTACCAGTAACATGATGGATAATGTAAGAGGGACTTGCTGTCACTCTAGCAAACACATAATGGTTTTAATTTCAATTTGTAGGCTTTTCATAAAGCAGAGCATTGCCACCTGGTTGGGATGATCACAAATGAACGTTCTTCTGTCAAACTGTGCGAACCTGTTGAAGAAAAACTAATTAAAATGCGTACTGGGACAAACCCAGGTCTTGACTGTTTTGTGTTTGGCAGTGCAACAGTTTAGATCGCATTACGCCTATCATGTGGAAAAAGTTGTTCCAAATATTTTTTTAAAGTATAGGTTGCAGTTCGAATGAGTCAGGAATGGCAGCTCGCGCTCAAAAGTTTTCTTTCCTACCCAACTAACCCTCATCAATTAAATATCATCAATCTACATTTCCTAATGCTGTTTTCTGCGCACTTTATCAGATTGTTTCAGAATCATGTTTGTCGGTGATTTAGAGGGTGCTTACAGGATGTTATTACCAAAGGTTCATTTAAGTGTTTGAACCTGATTTCAGCAGTAGGCTGCATTTTCATTTCTATTAATTATTTTTCTTTTCTGTTTGGGCAAGGTGTACAAGCATGCAGTTTTAGATGAACTGGGACGCTTTGAGGAAGAGGTCGGTCGACTGTTTCCCTTGACCTTTCGTGTGGAGATTCTCGAGAACACCTTTTCGCTCCTCTTCGTGACCCACGTCAACCTGCGAAGAGATGCTACAGACGATGAGGATGCGACTGATGCTGAGGACGACGCACGAAGTGACGAACATCATTCCAATCATTCGACAGTGGAGGTGTCACTGACCCCTGACACGCATGAAACGGAATCGGATGAGGTCATCCCTAAAAATGATGCTGAAAACCAGGCTGCTGCTGCCACTGGTATGTTCTTTATGCACAATTTTTTATGTGTGGTCGTTCATATAAGGAGGTGAACTAAGAAACTGCTTTGGATTTAACTTGTCTAGCTTTATAGCTTGATGTTGTTCGATGGCCGTGGGTCAATTTTATGAGGATTAATTAAAGTTTTAATTTCACTTGGGTCAAGCTTCTCTCGCCTGCATGGTAACCTCGTCACTAGGCTCAGCTTTAAATATGAGTAGCAAAGTATAGATGTGTGTTTTGTAGGGGCAGCGAAAAATTGGAAATCATGTTAAACTCTTCTGTGTGGGCCACCCTTAAAACGATAAAAAAATGCATGCAATAAAGATAAACTTTCTCAGAGCATAAAAAGCATTATGCGGAGCATTGCTGAACATCGTGTCAGCATATGTTCAAATATGTTATCACAGTAAAATGCACGCCAGCGATCATTCACACCTAGGAGTCGTGTATTGCTGTTGTGTGGTGACAGTGGAGACTAGACTGAAATTGTTTTCGTTTCTGCGGAGAGTCAAGCCCAGCTTACGTACTAATATAAAAAATTGTAGGTAGTCTTGAAAAAAGATTCGGGAATGGCCTCTACTTTACTTCGAGTAGCGGAGCATTGCATATGGCATGCGGAGGTCATTGGTTTAGCGCCCACCATTGTTATATAGCACTTTCCATGTATCTCATTCGATCTCCCTCATCACTAAAGAAAGAAGGGTTTAATTTTTTCACTCTGTGTAAAGCTCTAAAATGGGCTGACTGTGACTGACTGGACTTTCCTACGTGGTTACCTAATGAGCCCTCAGTTTCCCGTTTCTCGTCACCAGTTGACTTTAACCAAAGGTGTTTTTTGGGGAAAATACCAAGAAGCTGCAAAATTTAGTTGCAATCGAAAGATAATGTTCATAAATTTTCTTGAGGCTTTAAACAGATTGACAAAAAAAGAAGTACTAGGACGTAAGGCAGCATGCCACAAGCCACCAGCCTAGTTCTAACTCACCACTTTTAAAAGTCACATGCAGTGCGGTGCTTTTTGAGCTGCCCTTTAATTTTCAGAAGTGGACTGCTGAAGCTGTCTCTGTCATTGCACCGAAATAATACAATGCCTCTGGACGTAGTTTCATTTTGAAGGATGCTGTCTTCATTGACGCAATCATAGAACAGGCTCCTCATGTCGTCACATTCTTGATAAAGTTTCTGCATTGCTTAGTGCCATTTTTGTTGTAATCCCCTTTTTCTTGCTAAAGTTCATTTTGTTCTTTTCCTCTAAGGGGGAATGTGGTCCTTTAAGGGGGAATGTGGCAGTTAAAATTTTGTTATTTTTGCATAAAATGTGACCAAATTTGGCACAGATATGGTAACTTTATAACAGGAGTTCAGCACTGCATTTTATTTTAAGCTTGCTGCTATGGTTACCGGGCAGTTCCAGTTAACTCCCTCAATAGTGTCATCCTTAGGATGGTAAATATTTAAGGGGAAAGTGCTGAATTTTTTTATGCCAGCATGTTAACAAAACCTTGCTCTGTGCAATTAAGCTCAGTACTTACGAAGGTAAAGATCAAACTCCGACATGCATATTTATGTGAAAACTTTTTTTACAGAAATAACTGTCAAAAATTATTCAAATCAGAAACTATGTTGCGCTTCTCAATGTCTTAGCATTCATTTGCTAGAAGGAGTATCATTCTACTGCTATTTGTAATAAAATGCTGATTGTACGAGTTACAGGAATTGCAGGAAAAGTGAAAGCTTAGAAAATCAAGCTTAAAGGGTAACTGAAGAGGTTCTAGAATTCGGTGAGTTTAAACGAGCCGAATGTGTGAAACTTGCAGGTAAAGCATGCGAAATAATTTTGCGCCAGCATTTGAAATAGTGAAGTAATCGCCGACTTAAGTGGCGTCTGCATTCAGGCTTGTGTGCAGTGCACAGCGACAGGCAGAGGCTGGAGTAATGACGTCACGTACAACAGCGCTAAATTTTCAGTGCAGAAGCGGTTGTTTCAAGGCAGAAAACAAATTCTGTCGAAGGTGAAGCTCACGAAGCATTGTTTGGCGACATTGGAAGACGGAGGTCAGCATGTGGACGAAGGCAGCGGACATGTGAAATTTCGGCAACAGTGACGTCACCACACACTACTCCAACGCAGTGAGGAGAAACCTGAACATCGTCGCGGTTTTAGTCGGTCATTACGGCACCGTTTTAAATGCTAGCGCAAAACTACTTTGCATGCTTTATAGAGGCTTCATAGATTGGAATTCTTGAAAAAGCTTGAATTATCAAAAAACCGTTTCACCTTCCCTTTAAAGTTTATTCCCTCATTTTGCTGATTTATTGCCTCATTTGCTTTTGCTTTTGGCCAAAGAAATACAATATTGTGACCAGTGGAAGCTCTGACCTTCCCTCTTCACTGTGATACTAAGATGGTGAGTGTAAGGGATCTGTGGATGCCCGCGGCTTTGTAGGAACTATCGGTTCTTTCGTTGCCGGTCCGGCACCGTGAAACGGCGGTTTGTCCTCGCTAATCCCGGTCAGTAGGCGCCACGACAGAGGTAGGGGGAAGGAAGGGGCGCATTTTGCGGCGATGATGCGGCTGCGCACGGAGACACGAGCAGTGACCCTGTCGAAGCCATTAGACAGGTCCGGACGCTCGCGCTTGACCGGGACCAATTAAGTGTAGCGTACACTCCGGTGCGGACGTGACTAGCAGGCACCACGGCGGCGCTGACGCCCAAAGACGGCATATAGCCAACGGCTCTCGGAGAACGGGCTGGCTTGACGAAACGCGGCTGGGCAGGGGGGGTGCCGAGAACACGCTCAAAGGCAACAACGGCATGGTTGGTGCCACTTTCCAGATTTTGGCGGACGCCTGTCAACAGGCGTCGCGAAGACGAGTAGCTAGGAGGAGGGTTCAACGCTACTGCCGTGTTACTCACGGCGGTAGCGGCTCGGTTGAGAGCGATAATTGCCCTAATGCTGGGAGCCACCAGGGTCACGAGTGCTCAGGGAGCCGGGACACGTGAGAGTGTTTTTGATGTATTTTCGTGTGTTTCTCTTTTTACTTTGTAAGGGAGAGAGTTTGAGTAATACTCTGGAAGTATGGGGCGTAGCACGTGAACCTAGTGGGCCAATCATTTTGAGGGCCCAATCCCGCAATGCCATTTTCTTAAAGCAACTTTGATGTTCTTTTCGCGTTGTGTATTTTAGGGAGAAGGTTTTGAACGTTGCAGAAACTGGAAGGCGTGCCATGTAGTTTTTAAACCAATCATGTGTTAGTAAGTTTTAATTGGGTGGTGCAAAATGTGGGCTAGGCTTTGAGGTCCTTAAAACTGGGCCTCGGAGCCTGGAAAATTGTTCTGGCCTACGGTCAAATGTAACACGTCTTCGGCTATGCCGAGTAAGTGTTATGCCTCTCCTATACCTCCGGCTATGCCTCCCCTAGTGTTAGCCAGTTCCACTTTTTTTTGTTTAACCTTTTTGCCACTTAAATTGTCTCTTGTGCATCAACTTGTATGTAATGCAAATTTTTGTGCATAAAACTTCAAGTCGTTCTCCCTTAATCCCTGCACCTTAATCCGTCGCAAGACAGTCTCTGACGGAGCACCCCTGGTGCGAAGAAGCCTTCAGTCAGATCAACCTACCGTCTCTGGCGCTGGGCACCCGTGGTGCAAGGCAGATAAAGAATCAAGCTGACAAACAACTTTACTGTGGGGCTCTTTCGTCGGACAGCTTTGGAATCCGTGATGTGCCGGGACCATCAGAAGTTCAATTTGCTCATAATTTTTTATGATCATTCATATAGAAAACAATTTTTTTCCTATATTTCTACTGCATATTTTGCTGTAACTATTGGTACGAAACAGATGAAGACAGGATCACAAAAAATATAATTGAAAAATAATATATTATGACAAATTGGCCATTTTATTTGCTGTGTCCCCTCTTAAAGACCAACACACTACACAAGGGGTGGACGAACTTACCTAGAGCAATTTTTATGCACAAACAGAGGACACCACAAAGGTGAAAAACAAAGAAAAAGCCGAAAAAGGAAAATGCCCTAGTCGAGTAGCTGTTACACATAATGAGCATAGATGTGAAGGAGGCCAGCAGTCACTGAAACCAAGGGAAGCATTAGGAAATATTTTTTTAATTTGTTGTGTTAATCAGTGGGAAATTTAAAGTGTAAATAAATTATGGCTGAAAGGTAGAAAGAAAAAGCAACCACATGCTGCTGATGAAATCTGAACCCATGACCTCTGAAGTTCACATGCGGCGCTCCACCAACTGAGCCATGGTGGCGGCTGTCCAACCTACCATTGTTGAAGGCGTTTATGTTGCGTGCAACGTAACCCTGAGAGTTCACCACTTTCATCTAAAGCACCAGGCATAGCGCCTCCTGTATTACCGTGATTATTACGACCTCCGAGTTGTAAAGTCGTAAGGTGCACATGTGCACCCTTATTCAAAAGTCTTCGGGTCATATTGTTCGCTTTTCAGCCATATAGTGAAGCACTTAAGTAACCCCTCAAGCTCTGAACCTAAGTAAGGTGAGAAGAACCGTCGTTCTCATTTTCCAAAACCTTTTGGTTTTCAGGGTGTTGCAAGTGCTCCACTGTGCGATTCAAAAGCAAAATATGTGGCCTGAAGACCTTTGACTAAGGCTGTACTTTTTATAAAAGAAGGTATAGCAGCAATGTGTAAATATAAGAACACCGCGCAAGAAGGTAACAAACAGAGAGCAGCTCGTATGGGACAGTTGTGTTTGCATTCATTAACACTGTCAAGGAGACAGGCTCCTGATTCACATTTTTTTTTTTTTGCATTACTTCCTTATTTACCCATCATTTCCCCATCTTTTCCCCAGCTGTGTCTGCATCCAGCAGCGTTGTCAAGGAGACAAGTGACTCGCTCTCGGGCAAAGGCAGCACGGCCAGCAGCAACACAGGCACCCGGATGGCCACGGGCTCGGTGGGCTTTCTCTGCCCCTCGTTCCTGGTTCCCAGTCTGCTGGCCTCCCTCTCCACTATTGTCCTGGCCACGCAGGCAGAGCTGTTCAACCGGTTGGCGCAGAGGAAGGCTCAGGTGAGAAGAGTTTAAAGATAATAGAATCGAGTGGAAAACTTGTTCCACATATTATTTTTTCATGAGTGCTGTTGGTGCTTCTTTGAGCAAAGTTGCTTTCGTACGACCTCTGAATTTACCGTTTTGCATAACTGGGATGACTTCTTCAACGCTGCAAGAAGCCACTTCAACTCCTGCTAATTTTTTTATTGTTGTCAGATTACATGAAACAGTATGCATGTGTGGTATCACAAATATGTTCCTATGGCAGGAGTCGCATGCTTAATTGCCACTGTATTCAAGCTTTGATTTGTAGAAAAGCCAAGCAGTCCTGCAGCACATATGTGAGGATTCAAATAGGAGTATGCTGGTAAGGTCGCATAAGACGTACATACCCAAGTTTCTCTTCGTTGCACGGGATGGCGTTAGCCTACTCCCTAAGAGCATTACATGCTTCACATACTCACAGTCTTGAGACTGAGATATTTAAAAGTTATGACTTGGAAAAAAAGAAGATATATTTTGCTTCAATCATAGGACGTTTTGTCAAAGCCTTGTCTTTTCCCATCATTCACAAGGCATCAGGTGGTGGAGACATGCTGCCTAATGAGCCACCAGTGTCGTCTTCAGTCAGCTGGGATGAGCTGCCTTCTCGCTTGGACCAGCTGCGCAAGCATGTGATTGAGGCCCAGTGGCGGTACGACCTGGTCACCTCCTCAGAACCTGCACTGCAGGCAGAGCGACCTGCATCACATCCCACTCCACTTGATATACTCCAGGAAAGCCCAAAAGGTATGTCTTCAATTGTCCATGCTGTGATACAAGTGCTGTCGTCTTAATTGCGTTCTTTGAGAGTCCCTCATTAAGACCTTAATTCCAGCTAGTTAGCTTTGCGTAAAGATAGCAAACAGCATGAAAAAGCAGGAGGTAAAAAGCGAGAGGATGCAGTGCTGAAAGCAGTAAATCACTCAGTGCTCTCTCTTCATTTCTTCACCTATCTTTACTTTTTTACCCCTTCTTTTTTGTGGCTTATTTTTTCACAGTTCTTGTTAACAGGAGTTTAAGAGCCTTCTTTCATGTGCTTGCCTCGTGTTTTTTTTTTTTTTCTGTTGTCACATAGTATTAGGGGCTCTTTAACATTTTAAGCATTTTTGTGTCGATTAGCCTGCCATTCCATAGTTTTTCACCTTACTGGAAGTTTCTTAATCCTGAAACAGCTGCCTTTGAATAAAATGCTGTGTCCTAAATAGAACCGTGCTTATTCTTTTCAGCTGTCAGCACTTTAAAGGAATCGTTTGTAAGAAAGGCTCAGTTGAGAACATGAAGATGGGGGCATTGGTATAAATAAACAAATACACACAAAAACGGCAAATGTATAAAGATGCTGCACGATTGAGAACTCCTTCGTAGGGGACCTCACTGAATTTTAATAAAATAGGCAGTTGTAAAGTTTACATGTGATAGTGAATGCAAATGAGCTTCACTTCGTTATTAAATTTAAGCAAATGTGAGCATGTGTATGCTTCATTTAAACTTAATAGAAAAGCATTAACACAAACACATACACATTGGCACCTAGTTCAGATGAAAATGCTGTGTGTGATATAAAGGTCTGTGTTTTGATGTAAAGTTTATGCCATAGATGCCAAGACTACAGTTCAGCTTAGTTGCTCACATTTTTTTCACAGGTAGTCCAGTGCTACAAAAAGCCGTAAAAAAGTCCAGAAAGCGACGGCGTCGGACTTCAGCCATGTTGCAGCGAGGTGGCTCTTCAGTAATCGAAAAGATGCTGGCCACTTTCGAAGCACTGCTGAAACATTGCCTCTGGCATGGAAATTATGAGAAGGCTGAGCAAGTCGTTCAGGTAACAACAGTTGTCTTGTTGGACAGCGAAGGCTTTTTATAAATGCAAGTGTGTGCTTGACTTCCACAATTAAATAAACTTCAATGGTTTTTATACTAGCAAGTATAAAAGGCAACATTTCATATAATTGATTCTTGTGTTTGCAAGTGCTTAATTAGAGAAAGGAGAGTATCACATTGCTAACTTTTTGTTCAGCCTGTTGGTGCTCATTCAGAAATTTTTTTATATGCTTATTGCTTAGAGATAGTGCACGTCAAAGAGCGCAGCAGTTGAGTTCAGTCGGATCCGACTCTTTGCAGCCCTATAAAGCATATCACGCCAAGCTTTCCGGACTCCCACTGTCTTTAGAATATCACACAGATTCATCTGCAATGCCTCGAGGACGCCATCCATCCATTGCGCTCGCTGCCTACCCCTTTATATGCTTATTGCTTAGAGATAGTGCATTGTCTTCTAAGCACCTTTTCATCAGTTCTTCGCATCGTTCAAGTTCCAACTTTATTACATCATGTAGGTGTCGATAAATACCCAAAGTAAAACCCTTGAGGATAGCTAGGACCGAATTTCCCAATGAGGAGAAAGTGAAAGACAAAGCATAATTGCCATATAGGCAAGCTCAGCACCTTAAAACTTGGTGTTTCATCATCGCTGTACTTTCCTATTCATACGGGCGGTGGCAAATCTTGTGGAATATGCTGCTTGTTATTTCTGTTCAGATTGCTACTGGAGAAAAGTTTTTTTTTTGTACTTGAAGCATGTGCTTTCACACTGTGCACAATACGGTAAGGCTATATGTGTTAAATTTGCGGCTTTCTTTCAGCTACGTGGCACTCTCTAATGGATAGATGTCACAAGATGTCGCATGGTTAGATGTCGTTAGCAAATACTCCTCTTTGGGCTAGGATGCAAGTCTATTGTAATATTTTTTCAGTGACTTCTGTGAATCTTCATCGTGTGCATAGTTTTGCACAAATATCTTTGACCGGGCATTTTTTGGATATAGCCTTACTTTAGCTGCACCATTTTTGTTTTACATCGCTGAGGGGTTTTTTCATTCACTTGGAAGTGAAACTTGTGTGTAGTATCTTGTAATATATGTAGTAAAACAATGTACGTACAGCTAGCGTTGTTTCCTGTAATGTTTTGCTTGTCATCCTGAGGCTGTGCCACCCACACTATGATACACCTCTCATGAGCACTGAATGAACAAACATTTCAGTGTTTGCAAGATAGGCTCTTCCGACTGTTGACAAAATATAAATACTGACCTTTTTAATCCACTCATCCCGCAGGTTCTTAAACTCGAGGGAACCCATGATGCCCAGGAGCTGCAGTTCAGCCGTCGTCTGGAAGAAGTCACTCGAAACCTGACCAACATTTCGACCCCTGCCAGTCGCCTGGCTGTTGCCAGCTCACCAATTCCCACCACCCTCGTTGGCCAAGCAGCACGCGAGGGCCTCCACCTCACCATGGCAACTGCTCTGGTTGATCGGCTGCTCTGCTCCGATGGAGTGCCAACCATACCCGAGGCCGAGCTTTTGATTCGCAACAGATCAGGCTCGTTTAGTGCCGGTTCTGAGGGTGTGGCCATCGCCAACAATCATGCAAACATCGCTGGCGGAAATGTGGTTGGACGGAATTTCGCAGAGGAATACGGAAGTGGCGGCCCGCATGTTGCAGCTGTAGCAGATCTGGCACTTACGGCAGATGTGCCACGGGATGTGGCTGAGCGCCTGCTTGCGCTGTCAGTCAGCAAGCGGGAAACGGAAGCATCAGGAAACCTTCACGGCCGAGTTCCACGCTTGACGACAACTTTGGAAGCATTGCGACGGTTTCTTCAGGAGGCCAATGAGGAGGATGGCTTTGTTGGTGCTGTGGGGTGCTGCTTGAAAGACGAAGAGACTTCACTCAAGGCCCTACTTGTCGGATACGTCGACGAGTTTGACTCAGAGAAGCTTCGTAGGCAAAGGACTGCTTGGCAGCAGATAGAGGCTCTGTATCACAAGGTGACCTTTTTCTCCATGTTGTTTTCTTTTCCATGGTTTCACATTGTTTAGCTCAGGGCACTCTGTTGGTCTGGGCTGTAACGGCATGTTGCGCATAAAGATTTTGGCTCCAGTGATGTATGTGTTTCAGAAAAACATTTGAGCATCACGGATTTACTTTTTCAACGCATACTTCAAGCAGTGTAATTGCGCGCAATATGTTGCGTGGGGAGCTTTACAAACCACTGTTTTATTTCAAAAATGCTTTACATGTTTACATGCTAGCGTTGTATACACAGTTGTGTACAAACTGAACTCACAGGTTTTTCTGAATGTGCTACATCTAGCAGTGATTTCTTTGTTTCCAGTGAATTTAGCATCATTGATGTTTAAAATATAGCAGAACCTCTCTTTATTAAAGTCACTCGGGCCAGCAAGAATCTTTACTATATCAGTGCCTTTACTATGTCAGTTGTTGGGGATGGCATGGCTCTGAAGATGCTCTCTGGCTACTTACTAAATACAAAATGTTTGCTTATAAAAGAAACACTCATAGATACCTTCGATCCTGCTCTTGTCGACTTTTTATATGATAATTATTTATTTTCAGGTATCACATTTTATGCTATCCCGTTTTCGATTTTGTTCACATCTTGTGGAAGTGCTGCATTTGCACGCATACAATGCGGCTACGTATATAACGCCAGTTTGATTCCAGTAAAAGCCAAAGCCTTGCATGAGCATGGCGGCGTCTTCCGCTGCCTCAGCATCATTTATAAGCTAATAGTTAATAGTTAACAAAGGCACGCGACACAGTCAAGCGCGGCAAAACCGCCCACTGAATGTTCTCCCTTTTCTTCCCTGCTCTACTCATCACTGCACTTTTACTAGCCTTCCTTTCTCAGCGAACCGCACCGCCTTCTTTCTACGTTTATAGCCAACTTTACTTCTTTTTTTTTCGTGCGCGCGCACGCTTCGACTCACGGCCCCGAGGCCTTCAAAAAGTTGTCTTCTCCTTGCGCTTTTGAGCTTGGTAGTGAAGCCATCTAAAAAAAAAAAAGCACTGTTTTATCGTTTTCTGTATCCATTTGCCTCCGAACATCGGCCTCGTGATCCTCGACTTTGCATGTGCCATGATCTCATCATTTTGCGGGAAGTACGTCATCACAGCCAGACGCTCTTCACTAGAGCCGTTTCTTGTAAAAAAATTATTATAAATGAAAAAAAAGTGCAGTCATGTACGGAAGACGAAATAGGGCCGGAGTTTCACTTTACTGTATCCAAGTTTTTACTATATATCCTAGTTTACTATAGTGGGGTTCTACTGTACTACTTACTAGGTAGAAAAAAAATTCGTTTTCAGCAAAAATAACGAGCGGCGGCTGAACGGATGCAACGCAGAGCATGTGGCTGGCATAATTTATTTTTCATGCCATTACCAATGCACGCAGGTAATTTGTGTGCTGTCTGTGTTGTATTTTTACGTGACGATGTTTGGGAATCCTAGATCGTAGAGAATGGTTTTCAAATGTGATCGGTTCTGAACATCTGTAGATAAAGCTGGCTCCTTGTCCATTCAGGTGCGCTGCCTTCTAGACCTTCATATGCCGTCCTTGCTGTCTTCGACGTCATCATCGTCGGGTGATGAAGAGTCGCGTGTGGAGCTTCACCGTTCATTCCTTCAACTGGCCAAGGCCACAGTCTCCGAGCAGAGGTCTGAGCTGCTGTTCCTACCAGCAGTCAAGTTCGACTTCCTCCGTTCTGTGTATGCTCATGCCCGACAGCTCCACAGGGCCATCCGGGAAGCCTCGCAGCAGTCAAAGACAAAGAGTGCGTAGCAGCTGTGTTGACTTCTTGGATTTATTCACATATTTTTATTCACTTATTCATCGGTCTGGTCACCCATTCACTGCACTCACTTGCTTGTTCACTAGTCCACTCATTCGTACCAAACATGCATGCATATTATGCCCACAATAGTTCTGTCAATTGCATTTTACTTCACGCAATACCAGATGGAATGGCAAAAAACACGTGTGAATATGCTTGACCATGAGGATGTGCTGTGCAGAGATACAAATGACTGAATGGTCTGACGCTCAAAGAAGTCCCTTATCCCTGATATTTGCATCCGCCTAGTTTAAGCTGATATGCGTTGCAGTTACTGCATTCTGTGAATGCTCAGTTGAGTAAAGATTCTGCTTCCCAAATCTTTTATGAGGCCTCCTTGGAAAAGTCACTGTGCGAAAACTGTGCTAACTACAGTTGAATAAATTTCATGACATAGATACCAAAGGTTTAATATTTTATAAGGTCCTTTATCCAGATGAACTCACATCTTAGTCAAGGCGCACTCATTTGTTTAAATATATATGTGATTGGCTAAGCAGCAGTGAATGAGGTACATTCTTAAGTTCAGGTAAAAAATGTTGCCAGTTCTTGCTACTATTTACTTTTTTTTTTTCATAAGAAGTGGCTAGTATAGTAGTGGCCGTTTACTTTTCATGGTTATGTGACAAGATCTGTAGGAGTTCTGTGTGCACTCAAATATTCTTCCAGTGTATGAATTGAATCATGCATTTTCAGTCACTAGTTATTTCATGACCAACTGTCGAAATGTCCAGTGTTGCAGTGCAACTGCAGAATTCCCAGACTTGCTAGTGGGCTAGTGGAACGAACTATTGCAGCATAATATTTGGATGGCTCTTTTGTGCATATACCTGTATAAAACCAGGCCTGTTTATTGCCATGACCAGCTGTATAACTTATCCTTTGTTGCCTTGATGTTCAGTCATATGGACTAATGCTGAAGGGTCCAGTGCTCACACTTGGTTAAAAACCACTGTTTTAGAGAATACGGCTAACGCTACTTCATCAAATAATTTAATGAATCAAAAATTCTCTGCGTGTCCCATCAACGCTTAACTAAGTTTAGTGAATTGGAATTGTGTACTTTTAAATACATGAGGGTGCAACTACTGCAGTACATACTTAGCACTTGGGTGTCAAATTTGAAACTATGAATGTCACCAAACTCTGTGGCATGTCTAAGGTGTCTGTTTTTTTATTGGATCCTTTGTTCATATGAAGGTCCAGTTTTAACAGACCAAGCTACGAGTGCTTATTGTTGATAAGTTTCTTGCTTTATTGGCTCTGAATTTCTGTTCTTCATTTGCAGTGGCAAGGATGTCTGACGACAGCTACTTCTGGGTGCTTGGTCAGAGTCCGTCAGCACTGCTTGCTCGGCTTGTCTTGCGGGAAGAGGTCGCTCCGTCACGGCTGGAAGCACTGGCACACCAGATGAAGCTTAGCCTGGCCAATGTCCTGGCCCATGAATGTTGTCCCAGGGTCCTCCTCAAGACTGCTCGTCTCTCAGAGGCTCAGGGTTCACCAGGTATTTGTCTTTTTGTTCTCATTAGGGGTGTGCGAATATTGAAATTTTCTAATACGAATCGAATACGAATATGAAGAAAAAAATGGCTTCGAATATCGAATCAAATATAGAATATCTGTGCAGTAAGAAAAAATATTTCAGAAAAGGAATAACAGGTAAATGTTTTTGCCCCTTCCCCCCCTCTCTTAACTGCACTTTTACTGCTTTTCCTTTCTCAGCTACCCGTGCCGCCTTCTTCCTGCGTTCATAGCCAGCTTTAGCCAGCCGTGCGCTTTGCCTCGCGGCTTCAAAGAGTTGGCTTCTCCGCACAGCTCCCGAGCTTGATGTTGAAGCTATATCAAAGAGCACTGTTTTATCATCTTTGGTATCCATTTGCCTCCGAATGTTGGCCTCGCGCGTGCCGCATTGTCATCATTTCGCGGAAAGTACATCGCCACGGCCAGACGCTCTTTACTATAGCCGTTTCTTTTGAAAAAAGTCTTTACTGTAACCGGAAAATGTACAGTCGTCTGTGGGAGGCGAAATGGGACCACAGTTTCACTTTACTATTTCCATGTTTACTATGGCGGGGTTCTGCTGTGCTCCAAGCCTTGCGGTCAAATTGAGCATCTCTTAAATTGTAGCATTGTTCTTATTGCCTCTCTTATCTTGCTTCTGACCTTTCTTGCACAAATTCATTTACTTCTGCTCTAGATTGTCCCAGGGTGCTGAATGACAGCAGTCAAAGTGCCAATGCTGACTCGTCTCGGCACCCGAATTATGTGGTCAAATGTCTCTTGAAGAGCCTTATCAAGTTGATGGAAGGTTCGTACTGTTTTTTTTTTTTTTCCGCGTTATTGAACCTTGTAAGTTAAGTGGCAGTGTGTATCAGGCAGTGTGGGAAGCTTGTGAAATCCTTGCACACTGCTGTTCTGATGAGTGATGAAGCTCATTTTGATCAGATAATGAGTTTAACAGCTCAGTCTACCATCTTTCTGCACTGCCACCTTTCATGGTAGCTTTTCACTGCAAAAAGTGCGAACAAGAGGGTGCTGACTGGCTAGGTGTTACTGCATGGTGGAAAAAGCATGTGAAGATCACTACAGGACGAAGAACCAATGTCGCAGTCTGCACGCTCTTTTTTCTACCATGCATGTGAACCACCTCATCCAGTTGTTACTGCATTATGAATACACAGTGCAAGCCACAAAGGCAGCGAATACTCTAAAGGTAAAAGTCATGCATGGCGCTGACTATCAATGAAGTTTTTAGCATGAAGTTAAAAAGATTTAAAGCGCCATCATGAAAAAAGATAGCAAAACAGTGTAGTCATGCCACTAAATAAAACATGAAGTTAAAAAGAATAAAAGCTATGAGATTTAAAGGACCATCACAGAAAAGGTACTGAAACCTGTTTATTGATATGACCACACCTGAAATGTGGCAACTGCCCAGCCTTCTCTTAGTGTTCCACTTTCTTTTTTTAACGCGATAGCGTTAAAGGTCCCGTTGACCAGAAAATCCGGTGTCGGCGTTGTCAGCGTCGACTTTGTCTCCATTGTTGGCATTGTGACCGAGAAATCGCGAGCATGGATCTCGTAGGTGGTTCCCAGAGAGCAACCTAGGAGGCAGGTGGGACATCTAGGTCACATGACCTTGCGGCGTCATCATCACAACCTGCCCAATGGAGAGTGAGCAAACTGCCCACTATGGCAGGTGGCCGTTAACGATTGGTCGCTCAGGAAGAGTAGCCTGGGCCGCAGAAGGTCCACCATTGGGAGCACCTGCGATCGCAGGGCAGTGGCTAATTGCTAAACCACTGCTCCAGGAGGGGTATGAGGACTCCCAGGGATTTATGAATGTAGAGAATGTGCAATTCTGCATATATGAGAATTAGCTCATGGGAATTAACCCACTACGCTATCGCATCATTCCCTTAATTAAGGTGGAGCTTAAGTGTTCCTCCAATTTTTTCAACAATATAGTAATTGCTTGTCCTCTGAAATGAAATTTCGTTGAAGGTCAGCATTCACATGTCTGATACCTTTTGTGTACTCTTCATCCTTACACCTCGCGCTTGCATTCACAAATGCAGTCAGGTAATCATATCGAACTGAAACTTCAACTGAGGCGTCTGTCTCTTAATACATAGGAACAGAAAAATGGCCCCTCTATGTGGCCACTTCATCTATTAGGATGGAATTTGTAGTGAAAGATAGTTGAATTCTGGTTACTGATCACTGGAAAAATTATTTTGACGTACGTCATCAGCCTTTATAAAATAACATCTCAAAGCCCCAACATTTGGAAGTGACACATTTTCAGAACTCTGTACTTCAGAACCTAACCTAGCCTAGCCTAGCCTAGCCTAGCCTAGCCTAGCCTAGCCTAGCCTAGCCTAGCCTAGCCTAGCCTCGCCTAGCCTCGCCTAGCCTCGCCTCGCCTCGCCTCGCCTCGCCCTCGCCCTCGCCCTCGCCTCGCCTCCACATTTCTAACTTCGATTGCTAGAGCATCTGAAATAGACAAAAGTGGCATCTTTAATTTGATTCAATGCTGTGCTATTTTTGTAAATACCATTTTTTCACTGCTGTTTATTCTGTGCACAAATAAAAAAGGAATATTAGAGGGCTTTCTTGAATAGAGTGGCATTTCTACATACAGTGTAGTATTATAGTATGTGAAATTCATCCACTTTAAATGCAGCTGTCTAGTTCCATGATCGCAGCACTAAAATTTTTATCATTGAAATTTTTTGATAATTTTTTCACAAAAATTTAGGTCATAAATTACACTTCTGGTTGCCTCCATCACTGGATATCAACCTTTTCTCCTGAATGCAACAGATTTGATCCAAATCTACATAGTGGTTGCCTGATCAGGTTATTCCTGTGGATTGCATGAGTTTGAGCTAAAGCTTTTTCTTAAATCACAGTTCAACAATGAATTTGTTTCCTTTTTTTATGGTTGAATCAGTTCTGTGAGGAGTTAAAAAAAAAAAAAAGGTCTTAGTATGAATGTGTGCAATATGCTGCATAATATATAGGACTTGTGAATATGGCTTCGAGGTCATGACACCATCACAGGCTATAAGTTGCCACACTGTACAGTTTTGTGTCATTGTAAGTGGACTGCTTCCTCTGTGGTACATAAGGAAAATGTGGCAGAATCTGTCTTATAAATTCAGCAATTATCTTGGCCATCAAAGGCACATTGAAGCGCTTTTTACATGCATTTAAGCTTAGGGGCAACTGGTTATAGTGGCGGAAATGCACTTTTATCAAGTACCAACCGTTGCATCATGATGCGGCCATTTGTAACTCTTTTTCTTCTAAAACTTCCTTATTAAGCTTGCGTGCAGACAGTGACATATAATTTTGATCAATTTTTGATCAACCTAGTCAGTGCCAGCTCTGGCCAGAGTCAAGCATGTGCAATGTGGTTTCAGCAGGAGGGGCATTTGTGCCTGTCTCCACTAGTTTTGCAGCATTTGATTCGTGCTGCTGCTGCTTCTCTCCATCATCACAGTTACTGGCAACATCACCTTCAGTTAAGTTCATTTGTGATCACCATGCTTCATGGCGATCACAAAAGTCATGTAGATGTACGTCTGTGAGCATAACGAAAGGAGTACAGTCTTTGTCACCAAAAAGACGGACATGGATATTTTGGAACCTTTCTGCATTGAAAAAGCAACAGACACATGCTTCGGTACTCTCTCTTACGAACATTACATTACGAGGCATTGTACCTTGACGAAAGCACGTGCACCAAATAATGTGGAGATTTGGGTCAATTGGTGTAGTAAGATGAAAAGTTGGGCTAGTTACGTCCGCACTGTTCGCGGTGTATTTTTTTTTTAAATTGGTGTGCATCAGAGTTTTGTGATTGGTCAGTGTGCTGGATAAGAAGTTAAGAGAAACATTTTATAAATACGCTTGGAAGTTGCGTTGCCTTTTCTGTCTCCTGAGTTCAGTTACCTTCAGTACATCTAGCGCTGTCTCCTGCGAAATCGTTTCTTCTCGTCCTGTGCTTTTTTTTTTGTGTGCGCTAATTGCACTGTCTCTGCCAGTCACCGTTGGCTGTAAGTCTTCCCCCTTATTCCGCCACAGCACACATCGAGAGCAGTGATGCTGTGGTCACATTGAGGGGTGCCAGGACCCTTGGCCAGAGCGAAGCTTTCATCTTGTGGGCCGAAGGCTGCGCCGCCCTCGGCCATGTCGACCTCTCCCAGTTGCACAGGGGCGTCGGGCAGCTTGCATTTTTCGTCAACCTCGCCAACCTGCTCACACTGCATGCCGCTATCCTCCAGGCTGCAAACATTCCTGAAGATGTAAGTATATGTGCACTGTTGCAGAGAGACAATAAACTACCATATTTACTTTCATATTGGGCCATACTTCGTACAGGTTGATCTCTCAACTTAGGGAACCAGCAAAAAGAGAAAAAAGTTTGAATTTTGTATTGGCCAACAATCGATTAAGCCATCCGGCAGAGCGTATCATTTATCGGAGCCATGGCAGTGCCACAAAAGACCTTTCACCGGAGGTGATGCTGCACTGTGCTGAGCACAAATATGCTTTGTTCAGAGGAACACGCGAGACATAAACACCTTCGTTTAATTCTATTAAAATTCAGCAGACACCCCAACGTCCACGTTGTTACCGATGGTTTAAATTATTAGCAGTAATCCTCCATGGCTGCATGGAAATCTTAGCATCGTTATTGCATGCGAAAAGGTTCCCTCGCTGTTTTTTTCAGCATTTGACATGCTTTCTGTCTGCATCGAACTTGCATGCTCCGTGCGTAAGGTGATGGCTTTCTTAAATGCTGTCGAGAACGGTCTCTCATGCTCGGAGGCATGACTTTTTATGTGGGCGAGTGACTGGGAGCATTTTCGTTTCAACGAGGCCATGCACGCTGTTTCGCTTTGTTGACATTTTTATATCAACTGTATCTGGGAATGTCTTGGGTGGCTCTTTTTAAAAAGAAGGGGCACATTTTAACAACTTCTAGTGGCAGCAACAATGGTAGTTATGGGAGGTAGCAGCTAGTATAGTTTGTGAAAGCTCAAAGTTGACCAGAACACAGGACTTTCCACTGTAACATTGTTGGGGTCATTCTCTCCCTTCGTTTTGTTTGTTTCTAGCTGATTTTGTGCCTCGTCCTAATTGTGATTCACCCATTAGCCAACCCCCAAGTTAGGCGAGTGTGATTAAAAAAAAAAAAAACAGGTTGACCTATATGTGAGTAAATAGAATAAAATGCAATGCTTGTCTAGAGCTCATTGGTGCCTTCCCTTTTTCTGTTTATCTCTCTATCTTTTTTGTCTGGTGCTATTTCCTGGGATTGGTGACAATCAGGATGTGATTCACATGTTGAACTAGAGGTTCCTGGGATTTCCTTGTGTGACAGATATGTAGAAGGCGTTAAGATTGTGCAGGTGGATGGTAGCACTGGGTTTTAGAATGTGCTGTGAATCTACGCTGTTTGTAGCGATTAAGATTATAGTTGCGAAAATTCGCACAGAGCTGATAGCATGATATGGTACAAAACTAGTACTTTCTGTGCACCCACATGATCAGCACACCATGATGCCATCGTCTTTGTATGCTCAGGATGCAGTGTCACATTGAATGCCAGACTTGCTGCAATTTGAACAAAAGCCACTTTGTAGAAAAGCTCGCGAACAGAAACTTTCGAACATGTTAAGAATTGTACTGTACAAGAATGGTTAGCTGGGCTAGTCAGTACGGATCCATTATTGGAGCATACTGCATCACATGAGACAGACTAAAGTAGGAAGAGGTGACACACACAGCACAGAGTCTTATGCGCTGTAGTGTTTTCATAATGCATGTTAAGAAATTTCACGTCATGTTTCGTGATTAGCTCTGGCGTTTTTGCCACATAAAGGAGAACACTGGAGCTGAAATTTTCACTCCTTTTTTTTTGCAACAATTGCTCACAGGCAGAGTTTGACTTTGTGCAGTGTTATGAACAAGGGCAGGCTAGCAATATTTCCAGGGCTCTTTGTACTTCGGTAATCTTTGCTTTTTTTGTTGCCAAGGTAAATGTTGTAAAATGTCATTTTGATTTTGTAATTCTCTGCCCTGTTCAAAGGAAGTCTCCGAAACCACCTTTGTGCCAGTCACCTCACCCCATCTTCACCAGAAGGCTCTCCAGGAGAGGCTAGTGGCCTACCGTGTTGGACAGCTAGGCGTTGTCTCGTGAGTTTAACCATGTTCTTCCTTTTAACTTTTTTTTAATGTTAAAATAAGACTAATGTTGAGGTTTTAGTACTGGCAAAGAAGGCCCAATTTTCAAATCCAGACAAACATTCTTTCATGTGGCTGGAATGCTGGAGTGACCGTTTGCACTATAAAGCGAATAAGTGTTATGGCCTGATGTTTCACTTCTGATAATACCGCTCATTCAATAGTTGTTGCAAGGCTGAAATATACATTTGTGATTTGCAATTTCTTGAGTTCTGGACATAAGCACAGTATCATACTTCAGCAAAACATAAAACATGGTGATTTGGAAGTTGGTAATGATGGTAATTAGGCGTAAACTTTACAAAGATACACAAATAAAAGACAAGACGCTTGCCGTATCATAGTTATGACTTAAATGATCTAATGCGGTGCTGAACTACTTAGGAATGCCACAGTAGCTGTTGTTAGTAAAGGCATTTAGCATTTAAAGATGTAAATAATTGTTTTGGGTGTCCATGGGGCATTTTTTTGTCAAAGAACTGTCAACTTTATTGGTCCAGGTGTAGCTATGAATCTGCTGTTCAGTGTAAAAGTGTGTCTTGGGCAACTTTGTCAAAAGTGTATTACAACATGTCGTTCTGGTTCAGAGCTGCTGACTGTCATTTTCCAGGTTGTTTTACATCAAAAGAAGGTTGTTGTTCTGTGATCATCAAATGGACGTGGTTGGTACTGATGGACCTGATCCCCTTTTGAAAATGCTGAGTGAGTGACCTTTTGCTTCATGTTTTCAGTTTTCCTGACCTATTCTCTGCTGGAACTTTTGTAATTAGCATAGCTCTTTTGGTGCAGGCAACATGTACCTGGCTCGGAATAGTAAATTATGAAAATCAGATTTAAGGTTAGTTTCAAAATCATACAAATTACGTAGTTATGTAATGGTACTGTTGTTCACATTGTGTGGTAGATGTGCATAATTTGCCCTCGGCATGTGTGTTTGGAAATAAAATTAAAAAAGAAAGCTTCAGGGGATCTAGAGTGCCTTGTCAAGTACAGGTGTCGTGGTGGCAAAATATTTTCTATTCCTCCAGTCTCCCAGGAGCCACCTATCAAACGAGAATTCGCCCCCCACTTTCACCCCAAGGTTGTCTTTGCTTTGGTGCAAGGCCACATCTCTGACCCCAGGCTGGAGGTTAGTTCTCTGTTGATCTGTCATTCTCTACCCGTGCCCTTATATTGAAGCAGAGCTCTCTGCCACTGCTATTCAGCCGGATGCACTGTCACCATGGCTGTCTCAAAATTCCAAAGTTTGTGTTGACCTCTTGCATTGATATACTAATGCTTTTAGCGATACTTTGATTGACCTGCTGAAGTGGCAAACATAATGGAACCAGCAAGACTTTATTCTTCCTCTACAAAAAGTCGTTACCTGAATGACTGCAAACAGACTTCGAGGCCATGGGCAGAGTTGTCTATTTGCACTTTTGTTTTGTGTTCCGTGATAAAAACAGTCTCTTCGTGTGCTCTTCCTTAATCCAGGTGGTTTACCCGGAGACTATAGAAAGCCAGCTTCAAGCGGCAGTGGACAGGTGTATGGCTCGCATCAAGGCCATGACAAGACAGGGAGTCAGAATGGTAATGTTTTGTGAGCGTGATTATTCGGTTTTCAACATTTTACCTCCTTATATATTTTTTTGAAGCTCTAAAGCATAAATCAGGTCTTATTTTTCTTTAGTTGTAGGTATCTTCTAATGAAAGCTTCTGTGCTCTCCAACTGAAGGTTTTTTTTTTCAGTTTTGTTTAAATAAAAGTAGTTAGGAGGTTTTCTCCACAGTCAACTTGTGCATTACTTGATGGCCGGGACATGTTCAGAAACAAAATTAAAATGTGATTGGTAGAGAATCCATTTTGGAGTTTGCAAGAGAGAATATATTTGTTTGGCATCACTTTTACTTAATAATTTTCTACTGTCAGTTGTGAACTTCAACTGAACTTTTTGGACAGTGAATGGTGGATTTAAACACTGGCGTTGCTTTCTAGCCAGTGATTTGCACATTTGTGGACGGGCTGACCTCACTGGAGGAGCACGGCAGTGTGCAAGACTTGGTCACTGGTAACATTGGCTGAAAGCTTAATGGGTGTTCACGCAGCATTTGTTACGTGTAGAGCATGGACCGAGATTATACATAGCGATGGTAATTTTCGATTTAATCTGAAAAATACTGATAAAGTACGGAAAATTCTGTTTTGGAAATTTGGTTTTATTTAAAGAAGGGCAGTGCTCTTGGCATGCAAAGCATATCTAGCTGGCTGTTGAGTATGAGTTACGCTCAGTCAAAGTCGACATTTAACTAATTAGGGAAACCAAGGGCATGATGCAACAGTGATATTGTTGGATTAAGCAGTGCAGTTGTGGAATTTGAGATTACTCCACTAGCCTATACACATACGCCTCTGCACACCAGGAAGCAACACTTGTTGCCTGCTGGCTAAGTAATGTTTCTTCACTATCATCATCCACTTGGCGAAGTTAGTTGGTGAAGTAGGGCTTACAGCTGAATGTAGGACACTGACACAAAACCTTGCATGGGTGTCGTGAAACATGGTCATGTTCTGGCTATCGCGACGTTTGAGCGGCAGTCCCTTTTCTGCCATACACACACAGACCACATGATGCCCCACCATCTTGCTCAGCCCAGCGCTTCAACCGAGCGGTAACATGTCAGCCTAGTTCTTAGAAGTAAACTTCCTCTTGCATTTTTGTCTGCTGGCAGACTCATTTAACTTGCGTTACTTTCCTGATGATGATAGCAATTCCTTCTACAAGCACAGCTCCAAATACTACCATTTGCACATTAAATACTGGTAAATAAACTGTTCATGCTGACATAAACACCAAGATAGCCCCTAAATGACTTTTGACCACAAAGGATTGCTGCGTTATGTCACCGAAAAATGTCGGTAATACATTCGTTGAAAATAATATTCGCCGAAAACTTCAATTTTGAAATAACCCTTGATTCACTTCTGCCCGTATTCATCCTCCAGATCCTCCAGATGTGAAGCTTCAGCTTAGAGGAATAGCATTCATTAGAGTAAAAGCATCAAAGTAATCACTGAGGATAAATCCTACTGCTCTCACAGAATTACGCATCAAACGTCTAATCTGTCTGTAATTTTTTTATTATTTTCCTCCTAGATCATTTTTCCTTGGCAAATGCACTTCTTCCTGACCACTCACATGCAGCTGGATGAAAGTTGCGAAGAACTGAGAACCTCATTAGAGCAAAGTAAGCTTGTCTTTATGTGTTTGGGAGTATGCTTTTGTGTCTTGCTTTCAAGTGGAGTTTGAAAGTCTAGCCTTGAGTTACGAGACTGGTGACCTTACTGTCATCCTTGTTACTACACTCTTGATATATTGAGCTCAAATTGCACACCTTTGCCTAAATGTTTTCCGAGATGGACCAAACTAACAGGCAATAACTACATGTGAGTCCTTTTATATGTAATGCATGGAATAAGCTGCACTTCAGCATTGGTTTTAGTTAAGCAAGCTTTCTTAAGTTCTTTATGCTTCATGCCTTCTAGTTTAACAATAAGCTGAGTTTTCCGAATTGTAATGCAGTAAATGTAGTATGTGTAACATTCTACAAGAGTCTATTGTGAAATGCAAGCTGAACGTCTAAATTTTTACCAGAACAGAAGTGCAGTTCTTAAGTCCAGCTATGTAGATAACTGGTAGAAAAAAAAAACTATGTGCATTCATACTGCCAAGGGTAAATTTTTCATACTTGTGCTTTTTCTGCAGTCATTCCAGAGGAGTTTGTTGTGGAGTACCAGAAGGAGGATGCCATGTTTGGCGTGGTCCTGGATGGTTCATTGCCTCTGGTGGCCTCATTGGAATCTGGAGATGAGCTGGAAACCTTCGGTGCCAAGGTTCCACCACATGTTATGAGCTACCTGGAGAACCACTGTCCTCTACTTGTCCGCCTCCTCAAGTTCATGCTCCCAAAGGTTAGGAACGTTTGATTAACGAGCTAAATTATCTGTACTTAAAACTTGTATGCCAAGAATATAAAATGAACAAGGGGCAGTAGGGAAGCCTAAGCCTTGTAGCCAGTGTTTCCATGTCTTTGTCTGGCCTTGCCAAGCAGCTTTCATACCAAGCACGTGGAAGCTGTGAAAAGGGCCCGATTGTTGAAGCTGGCATTTCTTTGTTTTCCTGGTTCTCCCTCTCCTTCCAGTGCTGCCAGCATGCTGGAAGGTACAGCTTCTTGCAGAAGTTTTGAAATGTGGATGTTGCAAATACCTTTATTTTCTTGTAGCTTAAGCAGGCAGCTTGGAATTGAGTTTTGCACCCAGAACTCATGTGTGTATGTGACATGTATTTGTGCACCCCTGATATCAAGGCTGTGAACCTGGTATGTCAGGAGAGCGACCTCCTTTGTGGCTTCTCCATTCTAAAAACTTCTGCGAACTCTTCAGTAGCCTTGTGCAAGATGTGTAGCCTAAAAGAAGGGCAGACAACCGAAACGAACATGAAGAATGTCTATATAGAGTTTTTCAAGGCTATTGTAAATGCTTGTATTTTTTTCTTGGGTGATTAGAAACTCATGAATGCAAAGCTCCCAACTACTTCTACCCCAGGTGGTCGAAATTTCCATAACCCTTCACTGCAGCATCCCTCATTGCCTAAGTCGCTTTGGGACGTTAAACCCCCATAAACCAACCAACCAATCAAACCAACAATTTCTGTTCTGTTGAAGTTCTGCTGAACTTGTACTGTTAGCTCCACCAGAGTGCTGTTTTCCATCCCGGGTTTTCAGTCTCTGAAGTGGATGTTGAAGAGATCGATCAGTTTGTTCCGGTATTGCTATTTCTTCAATTCATGCTTCTGCTGGTCTGTCTCCATGCAGGCGCCAAGAAGTCCACAACTGGAAGAAGGCGTCAAGTATCGGGGTCTCCCCTTGGATAATTTGCTTGCACATGTCTATGGACTGTGGATGCAGCTGTTGACGCCACAGAGCCACGCTGCTTGGACCGCTATGGCCCTCCGCGGCTGCTCAAGCCCCAATGTTGTCTGGGAGGCCCTTAGTGGTGCGGCCAGTCAGCAAGACTGGATCAGTGTCCTGCTCATCATGGAGTTCGTGGATGCTTTGGATGGAGCAGCGCAAGGCGACCTGGTCTTCTACAGGCGCTGCATTCTTAGTCTTCTGGCTGCCTCACAGCTTGGTGTGGAACACGACATTTCTGAAAGGTAACGAGGCTTCGGAATCAACTGCAAAAGTTTATGGGACATAAAAGATGAGAAAAACTTACCTTTCTTGCACCCTGTACCCTTAGAAGTGAAGGAGTGCTTGGAACGCCTTTCTGTCTGTTGTCTTCCTTCTGTCCGTGTTCAAGTTCGCGCTGTTTTTCAGGAATAACCCATATTTCACTTCTTTTCTTTGAATCGCTGCACTACTGCCAAGCAAAAGTGCAGCGCACACCTGCTGAGGAGTAGAGACACTCCTCCTATTACAAAACTGGAAAAAAATAATAAAATCTGCGGCCTAGCGGGGAATCAAACCATTGAACTTTCTGTCGTAAGCCGGGCGCACTACTTTCTGACTACCACTGGGACAAACGTCTTTGTTTTTGAACACATATATATGCCTTACTTGCGGTGGTTTCCCTAATACATTTTGTGAACCCCTGAGGGTGTACCGGCTGCTAATTATCGCTCACTAAATGATGAAACAGTCCAGGCGGTAGCTGCAAATCACAGAAAATCTTCACTCAGAAAAAATTTCAAGGCACACGTTGTTATGAAGGTTTCCTCTTCATGAATGAAGACAACTGGCATCCTGCTGCATAAATTTTTTGCATTAAAAATCCTGTATAACTTCACTTGTGCTCATGTCAAGCATTCACACCATAGTAGCACTGCAATATGGAGTATTCAGACACGTTTTAAAGTGAATCTTGAAGGTTAATGAGGATTTAGCAGAAATGTCTTCCTTAAACTAAAGCGTCACTCATTTCTGTGAAGCGTTTCTCCTCGGAAAGTGGACGTTTGAGACCAATGTACAAGAACACAAATGGCATTCTCTATGGGCATAAAATATTTTTATGCTTAGTGATAGAGCTATACTTGTTCCACAGAAATTGCGACAGTTACAAGATAGTCACTTTTCATACTCGTATACAGTCGAACCCGGATATATCGAACCCGCATATTTCGAATTATTGGCTATATCGAACACACAGATTATCCCCTTGAAAATACTATGTAAAAGTATAGGACAATTGCGTAGTATATCGAATTCCATTTTCGTTGGACATTCGGTATATCGAACGGCGCGCTGCGCCGCGCCCCTGGAAGGTGCGCTTTTCCCAAAGACATTCGTGTCCGGTCCTCAGAGGTAAACTTTTCCGCAGAGTCAGTCAGCAGGCTCCTCCTCTGCGCATGCGCGGCCGTCGCCTAGCGACGGAGACGCAGAGCCTTTCCCCCGTTCTTGCGCCCCACCGGGGCGAGCTCTCTCGCTCCTCCTCTACCACCGGCGTGTGCATTGGGCAAGGGCATTGGAGCTCATCGAAGAGAGTGCGCGGCATGGAGACGCGGCGACGTTTCCAAGCCACGCTTCCTGGGAAAAGGGAGAGAGAGAGAGAGAGAGAGTGAAGGGTCGGCACGGTCGCTCGTGGGCCAGGGGAGACGAGAGAGCCAGAGAGGGCTCAAAAAACGAACATAGCGCCTTCGACGGCATATTCCGCCGATCTTTTTCCCCGCTCTCTTCTTTCTTTTCCCTTTGTCGTTCCTTCACAGCCCCGTTGACTGTCGCTCGAACAGGCTTCGCTCGGACTGCTCCATCTGCACATCGTGCGTGTTGTTGTGCGTACCTCTGTTTCAACGTGCCGTGTGTAGCGTGTGTGATTGCAGTCATCTGGTGAACTATGGCATCCGCGGACATAAAAAAGAGGAAGAATCTGGACTTTGCAAGAAAGCTTGAAGTAATCCGGCGTGTCGAGACTGGAGAAAAGAAGTCCTCCGTGGCAGATGCATTCGGCATTCCGCGGAGTACATTAAGTACGTTGTTAAAAAACAAGCAGGACATCAAGCTTAAAGCAGGTGAGGAAAGTCGCTCGGGAGCGTGTCGTGTGCGCCCTGCTGCTTTTGACAAAGTGGAGAAGGCACTCTACACGTGGTTTCTTGAAATCCGAGCGAAAAATATTCCTATGGATGGCCCGACCTTAATCGAAAAGGCCAAATGGTTTGCTACGGCTCTTGGCGAAGAGAACTTTTGCGGTGGCACTGGATGGCTGCAACGGTTTAAAAACCGCCACGGCATTGTAGGAAAGGCCATTTCAGGCGAAAGTGGGGCTGTCAGCAGCCAGGAGATGCAGCAGTGGCTTTCTGAGGAGTGGCCGAAGATCACTGACAAGTTTTCGCCTGCAGAAATCTTCAATGCAGACGAAACTGGTCTCTTTTGGCAAATGTTGCCGAATAAGACACTCGCTCTTCGTGGAACCGCATGCCACGGTGGTAAAATGAGCAAAGTGCGTGTGTCGGTGCTGCTTGCAGCCAACATGGACGGCTCGTGCAAGCTACGGCCGTTCGTGATCGGGAAGAGCAAGTCACCGCGCTGCTTCAAGAACTGTAAACAGCTTCCCATCCACTACGGCTGTAATAGGAAGGCCTGGTTGACACGTCAACTTTTTGTTGAATGGCTGCAGGCTTGGGACGCTGAGTTGGGCAAGTCGGGCCGCCGAGTTTGCCTTCTGGTAGACAACTGTTCGGCCCATCAAACAACTTGCAAGCTGCAGCACATCGAATTGAAGTTTCTCCCGCCGAACACCACAGCGAGACTGCATCCCCTCGACCAGGGTATCATAAAGGCATTCAAGGTAGGCTATCGGAAGCGACTTATTCAACGGCTCCTCATAAACCTCCGCATGGGAACCGATCTCAAGATTGACCTGCTTGGCGCGATCCAGATGATTACCGGCGCTTGGGGCGACGTGAAGAGGCCACAGTAGCCAACTGTTTTGGCAAGGACGCGTTCCGCGACTTGTCCAATTTTTCCGGCACCGTCCCGCCCGAAGTTACTGTTGATGACTTCATTAACGCTGACAGTGAAGTTCAAGCGGTAGCCGACCTCGCTGATGAGGACATTGTGGCCGGAATAGCTGGCGTTCAAGACAGCGATTCCAGCGACAACGAGGGCAACTGTGTTTTCGAAGAAACGCGTCCATGCACAGCCACTGAACTGGTGTCAGCGTTCAGCCTGATTCGGCGCTGTTGCGGCGAAATGGAAGGCACTGGGCTCTGCACCTAGACAGTCTCGAGAAGATTGAAACTAGTGTTTTAAACTTCATTTCCCAGAGGAAAAAGCCCCAAAATTAGTGATTTTTTTTCCGTGAAATAAAGCGCTTTCATATTGTGTGCACATGCTATGTGATTCGCGGCTGTTCCAATTGCTAAGCCACAATTTTTTATGATCGCGAGTGCTTTTTTGGCCTATATCTTTGTATCGAATTTTCGCTATATCGAACTATTTTCCGATCCCCGTCGAATTCGATATATCCGGGTTCGACTGTATACAAGTGCATGCGTTTGCTGAATGTCTGTTTTTGAGAGCCTTTGCTCAGGTATATCTCGTTTTTTTTTCCTGCTGCTTAAAAAGAGACTCTTTACTATTAAGTTCCAAGAGAACGCCCACCCAACTACGGAGATATGAAGAAAAAAATATGCACTGGGCCAACTTTCAGGTGAAGTGTCAAAAACTAGAAAAATTGCCGGTGGTTTAGCATTGCTAAGCATGGAATATTGTGCGAAAGCAGGTTTTGAGGAAATTCTGAAGAAATTCAGCTTTAACACAGCTCGTGAGGTCAGGAAATTTTTTAGGTTAATTGTACCTGACACTACATTTGAACAGCTGTTACACAGCAGGAAATCTGCAAGCTGTGATGCTTATAGCAATAAAAAGGTTCTGTTTGCTTTGTTCTCAGCATTTTGCATTTTTAGTTGTCTCCGACATTTTCATTTAGATGCCTTCACACTGCAATGAAGTGTTGGTTCTTTCTTGCTTGTGCAGTGCTGTTGGCCCTTGGACTTATGCAATGAGGATCAGGGACCTGCCCCTGCGCTTTGACTGTGTGCTGGCAAATTATGTGCACTGGCCGGACAATCATGCACTTGAGGCTTTGGAGGCATTGAAGTCAGAGTGTCAGTATGTGGGCAACACTGAGCTCCACAAGAAGGCCTCTGCGGAGCTTGACAGGTTCAACCTTTATCAAGAGGTGTGTGCATACTGCCTGCTAATTGGCTGCACTTTTATTTGTCTTCAGCTTACTTTATCGAAAATATGTGTCAGTTATTTGCAGTGACACTCATCAGTCTTTCACAAAAGTTTGTGCTGCCACTTTTGTGTGATCAGGTTTGCAGTTTCAACTGTAGCATTGCCTTTCATGTGCTATGCTTACAGAGCGGCATTTTCGTTATATAGAGCAATCACTGGGTTATTGTAAATGAAAAATGTGAAATGTGCAACCAGTACTTAAAGAAACCATTCATTGATGTTGCATTGATGTTGTTCCCACCTGCCTCTTCAGTATTTTGCTGTCGTTCGACAGATGGTAGTGGAGTAGTGGCGGGGACGTCACGGGTTTTGAGTGACAGAAAATTTTTAAATGCAATTTGATGAGTAATAAATGCGTCCTTTGCTGGTGTGTAAGCATCAACATGCCCAGAAAGAGGCATAGAATAAATTTTTATTTGGAACAAAAAATTTGATTGATTTGCCCTTAGTGTACCTTTAAAATATGTTACATTTAGCATTGTTATTGTCTCCTATTTTTTACATATTCTTGCAGTGCACAGCTTATCAACATGGCAATTTTACTGCCATCTTTGCTTTCTTATTTCACCTTTAGATTGCAGAAAAACTGGCGACCGATGGTGAGGGAGACGATGGCCAGCCTTGCACTTGGAAGGACATTGCACTGAAGTCAACATCGGAGCCACTTTTTGTTTTGCAGAAGCTGTTTGATTTTTCATTATATGATCTTTCTTGCCGGTGGTCTGACCTGCACACGGTTGGCTGGGATTGTTGCAATGTGAGACTCCTATTTAACATTTCTCTTCTTGTAATCAGCCAGGTTTGCGGCCAGTGGATGGTACTAGCTGCTGGCTAGAGTTTGTGAATATTCTGTACTTGAGGCAAAAAATTGTGGTTAGTGAATACTAGCACGGTCTGGTTGGCTTGACATAATTGAAAGAAAGGGCTAAAAAACAGGATGGATGGATGGTGACACCATCACCATGACAACGCTCTTTGTGTCTTTGTGACTTGTCTTCTGTTTGTGCTCTTTTTTTTCCCATTTTGTAATTAGAGTTTGATTAGCAACAGCAGCAAGAGCTTGGCATTGAGGACATTTAAGAAAGCAATATTATGAAAATTGAGTAGCTACAATAGAGATATAATTCAAAGTGCGATCTGAAGGGGTGGCAGTAATGGTAATTTGAGATGAGTTCATGTACCCTTTTAGCGATAGTTTTTTAAAGTTAAATCTTTGGTCTTCAGATCTCTTTTCAGTAATTCGGACAAAAAAGAATTGTCACAACTGTTCTGAAATGCAATTCAAGACATTGCTTTTCGTACTGCTGTCTTACTTTTCAGTGAACCCATGAATTTTATTCATGGTTTTATTCACGAATTTTATTGAACCCAGAATGTTCTGCATTCAGGAAGATATTGGGGTTTTGCATTGTGCAACTGCCACCATCCTCAGTCATATTCTTTTGTTTGTGCCTGCACCTAGTTGCATGCATTCCACAAAAAATATGTGTGCCTTCATATAGGGCTCTTCAAACAACAGTCACAGATAGAATTAGCCTCTCAATGTGAGTCCCAATGCAGAAATATTTCTTATGTGATGTGATATACAAATTAAAAAATTGGCTTAATATGCATAGACTTACATTGTAGGTTAGTGGCTTTTATTTGTATGCAAGCTACCAAATTCTGATGTGTTCCTATAAGGCTGTATAACTGACATGTCCTCTTAGATATCCCATTGTTCACGAACGTGGAATTTTTTAATGTGCAGATTGTCACTGAGCTCAAGGCACTCCATCTGCTTACGCAGTCGCCACCAGTGTCGGATGAAGCCTTCAAGGTTTGCGCTCTCTTGGATTTCTCAATGCGCACCATGTCAGATTTTTTGCCAGAAGTTATTGAGGTGCATTTATTATTGAGGTTATTTAGGTGCTCTTGTCTCTTGATGTGAATAAGCTCCAACTGCAGTTGCCTTTGTTAACCATCCTCACTTGCAACCACAGTTACTTGACAAAGCATTAGATGAGATTTTTCATTGGAATTGGTTAACTTTCAGCTCTCTACATATATGCCTACAGTCAGAAGTTTAAGCAATGCAGTTTTAAAAACAAAAATTTTATCACAATCTCTGCAAAAAGCTCGGAAAAGGAATACATGGCCAAATTCATAATGTGCAAATTATGCAGTGCACCTTAAACCTCGAGGAACATCAGAAATGAAAAAATTTAACTTCTGATCCAAAGTAGCACTCCATGAATTCATGGTGGCAGACGTACATTCATTTATTTATTCAAATTTTAAACCAAATTTTGATTACTTTCAGCGCAGATATGTATCTGAATGAGCAAAAAAATAACCTGGTGTAACAGAAGCGATAGCTTCATTTGAGATGGCTGTCAAGTTGAGATTGGCACTGAAGAAATTAAGTAAAATTTGCAGCTGTGCCAGACATTTCCTGCTTTTGAACTTTTTGCATTTTTCTTATTTAATAAGTGAGCTTGTTTTCGACCTTACTACTGCCCACCCAGCTCACAGAAGGATGGAAGAAAGACAGTGAGGCATTCCCACTTTGGCAGAAGGTGCTTGATCGGCTTCCCAGCGGGCCTGGAAAAATTATGCTGCTCGACTACCTGACAGAAGTATACAAAGACTGCCTCATGGATGCTGAGTTGGTCTCCTACCAGCGCTCGGGAATAGGCCTCAGGGTATGTTGCTGCATCTTGGTGGGCACTTTTAATGAGACAGGGTTACTACATCACAACAGTGCACACAGGTGAAACAAGCATGAAGAATTTTAGGTAATCTTTGTGTTAAGGGAACTTGCTCTCTGGCTTTAGTGTCTGTTAACAGCTTTGTAATGCATTTAGCATGGTTACCTAACATGCACACACGAGCGCAAAGTTTAACAAGAAGTGGGAAGGAAGCCCCAGTCTGCTCACCAGTGCTTCAACTAGGGGATGTGACCTCATCTGGGAAGACAAGTTGAAGACAAGCTCCTTGTTAAAAAATTTGTTAGTGAGCTGATGCTTTCCTCCCTCTTATTCTTCGTACATGTTGTGAGGGCAGAAGGACAAGCACAAGTGTGAGGAAAGACGGCACACACAGTGCTGCTGCCAAATGAATGTTTACTAAAAGAAGCATATACAGTATTTACTCCTCTATAAAGTGAGTGTTTTGAGTGTTTGAAATAGTGACCTGCCGGGGCAGTGGCATATCGTTTAACCACTTCACCATTGTGCCAGGATTGGTATGGGGCTCCCAGCGATCTGTGAATATAAAGTAGTGAATGACCAATTCCGTATATATGTGCGCATTGATCCATTAACGCTATTGCGTCGTACTCTTAAGGCGGAGCTACAGGAGAATTGGCGGCAACAGAAAGTGATAACGCGTTCAAACGACCCCCCCCCCCCCCCCCCCCCCCCCCCCCGAGAATCGCCTAAAAGTATTTGATTAGCACATCATGCGGTCGCTCCTAAACCTTGGGAAATAAACTAACAAACGAAAAACAGTGTTAGAATGCCGCATTAACTGACCAACAAAAGTGTGGAGCCACAAATATCAACTAAGGTGAATGGCGCGTCACATTACACATTGGAACAGCAGCGGAGCAGTAAACTCGTCACTGGAGACAGCGGCGCACTTGCATACCAAGCGCACATTTTATGCATTGCCCTGAGGGAAGACTTGAAGACTTGAAGGCCTTTGTTTCATTGTATTATAGTTCAGCTTATTCACTAAACATCCTCAGTGATGCACTTTTTGAGGACATCGAGTTCGCATGCTGCCTAGCAGTCTTCCAATGGCTCCATGCCTAATACAATGATGACTCGTTTAAATGTTGCTAAGAACGGCCACCGACATTTGGAAGGCATGGCTTGCCGTGCATTTCGGCAGCTGGGAGAACTCTCCTTTTTACGATGAGGCCTCTAATGCACACGGTTGATTAAATGATGGTGTAGAAAAGCTTCATGTTCATCTTTGTATCAGCCTTATTTGATAATCTCTTGTGCGGCTCTCTTGAAACAAAGGGGGCGTGTGAAAGCTATTTCTTCTAGGCACTTTTGATTCGCAAACTTCTACCCATTTTTTCATATACCGCAACCTCATTCTTCACGTCACATTCATGTTCTTTTATTTTTTTTTCTTTACACGCCTGCAAAGTTGTCCCTCTTGTTATAGTTGTCTTTTTTTTTCCTCTTCTGTGCCTGCAAAGTCAACCCTCGCATTAAAATCGTAGTTGTGTTACATTTGGGTAAATACGGTATATACAGACTGGTAACAAAGATAAAAACAAATGGTAAAAAAAAAGGTAAGAACTGGTAAAGGAACGCATGGAGGTTAACTTCAGCAAGGCAGGCATATCACGTAGCAGCACCAAAAGGCACAGTTTGTCATGTTAGCAATTTCTTATTCAAGTTTTGCATCTCGAAGAATCGCCTGGACGAACACACATGCATAATATAAAAAAGCATAATTACAGATGCTATGCGAACACTTAGCACAAAGAGGTTCCACCTGTCAAAAACGCCAGGTGGAAAAGGGTAAGTTAATGTGTGGCTGCACTTGCTTGGGCTGTAATGAATAATTTCTGCCATAAATTTCGTTCCATCTGTGACAAGAAAAAAAAAAAACTGAGAAAAACAGCATAAGCCAAAAAGGATGACCCCAAAAACAAGTTTATCTGCAAATAATCTTGTCCATTTCTTGAAAGATTGCTGTGATGCTGCTTTCCAGATGTACATGTGCATCGACCCTCTGAAACAGCACCATTACTCTGCTGTCGCCAATGATCCAGAACTGCTGCTCGAACAGTTGCTCATGAATGCAGAGGTCAGTATTATTGCTTGATTACTTTCATATTGTGCTTTGATTGGAGACAAGATGAATTCTTTTCATAACAGCTGACAGTACAAGTTCAGTACAGGTTCAGTACAGGTTCAGGTGGTCTGTGCAGCTTGCTGGTTACAGTAAAGATCAGTGTTCAGCAATGTCTGCCAAATTTTAAGTTGTAGAGATAAGAAAGGATTCATCTTGTTTTCTTCTCACTGTCAAGTGTAAACATATGCATTGCATGATAAATTCAGTGGGCAGACTTGTCAGTTCAACGTTGGCCACGAGGCAAGACTCTATGGGAAGCGAAACCCCTCATTTGTGTGGGCATTAGCTGATGGCTGGATAATGTCAGATAAAAGGGGCACCAATGGAGGCGGTGCATGCAGTTGCAACAAGTGGTGCAGAAAGCGAGCCCTCTTTACTACACTGTAAAGCGTCTGCATGTGCCCAGTAAATTAAATGATTGTGGCTGAAAAATTAGCACCACAGAAGATTTGGCTATTGCTTGGGGATCTTTGCCTTTGTGGCCGCCTGCAACCAACAGTGTACAACTAGCTTTCAGCTTCTTGAAATGCCTGTGATGATACCACTGAGTTTCTCCCGATGTATATTGTCACAGTGAAACTCTGCCACATGCGTTTTTTTTGTTGTTGTTGACTGACTGCAGGTTGTGAACTTATGCAGTTTTTATTAAGGCCCAGTTTTAAAATGTGTATTAACAACCTTAGAATATTAATATCATTGACCAGAAGTTCAAAAATTATCCGTAGTTGACGGGTGTACAGGTAGTGAATAGGAGGCGCCTATGCAGTTTTAATGTGTGCGGGCTCGTGGTCGGCCACTGCTTAACCCGATGCCTTTTTTCTCAAATTGTATTAGGTGGACTCAGTGGGCAAAGCCCTTGAGGTGACGGCCAGTTTCTTGGACGACGAAAAGTCTCCCTTCACCCGAGATTCTGCCAATGCCATGCTGAAGTCCTATGCATCCAAAGCTTTGGAGGTGCTGCTTCTGCCACCTCGAGCAAGTAAGATTTATGGTCCTTGCTTACATCGGCATCATCATCATCAGTCTGACTACGCCCACTGCAGGGCAAAGGCCTCTCCCATGTCTCTCCAATTAACTCTGTCCTTTGCCAGCTGCGCCCTGCAAACTTCTTAATCTCATCCGCCCACCTAACTTTCTGCCGCCCCCTGCTACGTTTGCCTTCTCTTGAAATTCACTCTGTTACCCTTAAGGACCAGCGGTTATCTTGCCTTCGCATTACATGCCTTACCCAAGCCCATTTCTTCCTCTTGATTTCGACTAGGATGTCAATAACCCGCTTAAGTACCAAGCTGCAAAGTAGCAAACATAAATTAATCGAAATTTATCAAATGATGTACATCTGTAGGAAGAGAACGATCAGCACGAGCCAGGCGGAGACCTCTCATTTTATTAATGCGACAGCGTTAAGGGTACCATGTTGCAGAAACCCGGCGTAAGTGTTGTGAACGAAAAATCCCTATCACGTGACGGTACATGTCCTTAAGAGACGAGCGGAGAGTTTGTACTCGTCGTGGTCGCCGCCGAGAGGTGCTGCACAGCTGTGACGTCACCACTCGTATTAAAGTAGAGGAGCTGAGACACATATCACCTTCTGCTATTTATGTTTACAATGTCATTGTCTTCATCAACTGCCTGCATTCTGTAGTGTTCAGCTAGCACTTTCTTGCACTGTGCTTTGGAAGCCACGGTAAAGAAAGCAGTGAACAGAGAGAGTTACTCCGACATAAAGGCCCCGAAAGATATTTGCAGGGCCAACATACAAGCACTAACAAAACATACCAAGTGCACAAAGCAGGCAGGGAATGTACTGGGCATGCTGGCAAGAATCCATGAATCTGTAATCCAGAATCCAAAGAATGGTGTGCCATTGACTCAGACAATGCTTGTGTAGTTAGCTCATTGTCTTTCCTAGTTGTGCTCTTTTTTTGTTTTTTTTTTGTTTCTGATCTATGTATAGCCAGCTAGATTGGGAAGAAGCTTCACTCAGTGGCCCTATTCTTTCATTGTTTCATTTGCCTTCAGCGGAGCACGACACAACTTCACAGTCTGCTGGTAGCAGCTCTTCGGCAAAGAACTCTGAAAGCAGTTCGTTCACGATGCCGTTGAAGCCTCCTCCGCAGTCGGAATGGATCCCTGATGCTGCTGTGTCATGCTGCATGGCCTGTCACATTGAATACTTCAGTGTGGTGAGCCCTCCCTTTCTGCAGTCTTACTTTTTGTGCTCATTAATTATTCGTTGTCAGTTTGAATTGCCTGCCTTCTAACATTGTAGCTGAAGTGATCATAACTATATTTCAAGAACTTGTAGAAAGTGATATTGCCCTGCGGCTTCTTGAATTCTTCTTGTGCTTTCTACATTATAATTTTTCTCTCTTGTACCATGTACCTTTGTTGGTTGCTATTTGCAGATTTTAACTCAATTTAAATTAATTTTAACAGAACCAGCACAAACATCACAGGAGCTCAAAATTGTCCCATACAGGGGGTGTTGAAGGTGCAGAAGTGGTTGCTTAGAATTGTGGATTGAAACCAGCAGCCTGCAAGGTGGAATCAGATGTTTTATGAATATTTAGGGAACAGAGGGGCAGGTACTTGCACAGTAGTTCATGCCCCTAATGTGCTGAGGAATCCAAATAAAATAAAATGCTAACGTTCTAGTGCACTAGCACTTATGGTGTCCATTCCCCACATTTTTACCTGGCAATTTGGGATGATGTCACGAGGTCACGTGAACTAGGTGGGAGGTGAGCCATCTGCATTAAAAACCAGGTGGCTCACCTTTTATAAGGAAGACACACCACAACAAATACCTTTAGCATAGCAACGTTTAATGATGCAAAAAAATTGTGAAACATCCTACTAGAGCACAAATTCACATTTGACCTAAATACGCTAGTCTGCTGCCTTTTTTTTTTTTCATTGGGTGCCAGGTGATGTTAAGGTGTACTCAGTGCAGAGTTTGTTTGTGTATCTGTCAGTAGCATACAATACAAACGCTGACTGCTGGGCACAGTCTTGTTAGGTGAGCATAGTTCCGTACATGAGCGGAACTGGTTAGCTAAAAGAGCAGCAGTGGTATTTGTTCATTCTTAAAACAAAGTGTAATTGGTGTTGAGATAGTGGAACCTCCTAATTGAGTGCAGTGGGCCAAGTTCAGTACTTTTGTTTGAGGAAATGCTCATTTTTTTCATGCACAGTTCAGCCGCAGGCACCACTGCCGCCGCTGCGGCCGTGTGGTGTGCTACATGTGTTCTCAGCACTCCATGGTTGTGGAAGGATTTGGGCCTTACAAGGTCCGGGTCTGCGATGACTGCTTCACTCAGACCGAAAAGTAAGGGCATTTTCCAGCATCGTTTGATGCAAAGTGCTAGAAGCCTCACGTTTGCATCTTTTCTTGAATGTTGCAGTCTCAAGAACGCCGATGAAACTGCCTCAGTATCCTCCGAGGAGCCGGTGCACCTTGCTCAAGTGAATGGTTTGTTGCCATGACCTTTTGAACAATGCTGGCATCAACGCAGAAATGCAGATTTGCTGAGATTTGAGTGTACAGTAGGGAACCGCAGAATAGTAATCTGGAGCCCACCACTGTGACATGCCTCATAGCCCATGGTACAGGTTTGGTTCCTTAAATTCTATAAATTAAGTAAGTTAAACTGTACGATAAATTCCCGGTGTCTTAGACAGTCGAGAAATAGAGGAATGCTTGGAGGAGAACAGCTGAGTGCCCCATGGCACTGAGCTCTACTTATGGTTGCAGAGTAGATTGGCATAGTTATTGGGCCTTGTGCAATAAAAACACATGTGCACCTTTCCATATTAAATCTCTGCTTTATCTTGATCAGCGCCTTGATGTCAAATGTGTCAAATGTGTCGCAGCAGTTAGTTTTTTTTGTGTGTGCAGCAGAGTAGTACTGTCTCCCTGACGTATCTTCCTCTTGCAGATGATGTTCTTAGAAGTCGTTCTGATTCATTCACTGTGGCCACACGAAGCTCTTCAGTCTCCAAACGTTTTGTCTGGATGTTAACCACAAACAATGAAGAAAATGCTGCGGTCAGAGACCAGTTTTTCTACCACCGAGTATGTCATTTCTTTCCGACTTTGAAATAATACTATTTATTGCATTGACTTGCAGTCAACAGCTAAGATGCTTGCACAGTGTTGCATGTACCATAAGGAGATCAGTTTTTACACAGCTCACATTCACTCACTTATAGTATTGTGGCAGCTCTCATGACTGTGCTCTGCAAGTGGTTAAGGAAGGAGAAATGGCATTTAGGCTTTTGTGTTTTTTTCTAAACGTGCGCACTGTGATCATTTTCACGCTCTATTTGTGAAGGATGTAGTTTTACAGTGTTGTTACAGCAATAACTTTTTAATCTTACCTGTTGCAAAACTTCCCGGGGGTCCATATATTAAAAAATGGCGGTCCAAGTTGCCCAAAATTCAGGTGGTTACGGATTGCAGAAACACTTGTGGTCAATAGCATAAACCATTTCCAAGTTGCAAAAAATTGGAGATTGTTCATAAACACACAACTGCCTAGCAACATAATCAGTGATCCATTCTTGTTGACAGCGCGTTAAAGCACAGGGACAGAAGGAACACAGAGGACGACGTCACGTGTTCCTTCTGTCCCTGTGCTTTAACGCGCTGTCAACAAGAATGGATCATTACCAACTAGCCCGGCAATTTGTCATAATCAGTGACACGGATGCATTAACAAAAATCCGTAGACATAACAGTGACAGATAAATATGCATTAACAAAAATCCGTAGCCATAACAGTCTGACAGATAAATTAAGAGGTAAAAGAAGCAAAAAAGAGATGCTTTTTAGAAGATAAGCGGGCTATATAGCGACAGCTTTTATTTGCCGTTTCCAAATAGTGCTGCTATCCTTAAGCACCTGAAATGTAGCTACTGGGACTAGTCACTTCTTGAAGCGAAGTTTCCCAAGTGGTATGATCAGAGTTCTAGTTGGAGCAACATGTTCATACCTCGCGGCCATCAAAGCAGGCTTTTTGGAGGAATTGTTTAGCTCATCTTGTTTTGACAGGCTATTTGGTGTAAAGCACCGTGAAGCGAGCAGCGCGATCTGAGACATACACAGTACGATGAAGTGTTTGTCTTGTGTCTTCATCCTACTGTGTGTGTTTCAGATCATGCTGTTCACTTCGTAATGTTAAGCTCAGCGGCTGGCTTAAAAGTCAGTTATTGTTTGAATGATGATCCGACATTTTGTTTTCTGGCCACTGGCACGTTACTTTACGCTACTTAACTTACGCTAACGACGCTACTTTAACTTGAAATGGAGTTCTTATAAGGTAAAAAAGAGTGAAAACTGAAGGCCAGGTGTCTCCACCGGTGCCTGCTTCCACAAATGCAATGTGGTGACATCAAGTGAGGTTTTGTGTTGAATGAAATAGGAAATGAAGGGCTGCACGAGGGAATATTAAGGTAATTTTGCATCGCTATTTCTGACACGCTTTTATCATACAAGGGAGATGAAAAGAACAACTGTACATGAAAAATTAAACGAAGGAAACCAACAACATTTGACATCGTCAGTGTCATGAGTCGCAATCGGTGCAATGGGATAAACTATTTAATCTTTAGCGTGAAAGTTCTAAGCTATGGAAATGTATTTTGCTGTTTAATGAACCTCAGCGGAGTCACGAGAGGCTTCGTTATTGGATTTTACTAAGAACACAATCCTGATGGAGCCGTCCTTGGTGTCCTTATATAATATTGAAGAAGATCATTGATGATGTGAAATCCTTAATTGGTTTGCTCTTTTCAGGCTCCAAGTGTGTCGCTGTCACTGGCCATTCTGGAGAAGCATTCGAGCCTGGCAGACTGTGCCACGTACATTTTGTCTCTGTGCGACCGCCTCTTTGCTCTTCTGGCACCAAAGAGCACCTCTGAGACCTTTGTTGACTATGGGCTCATAATTACGTGAGTATCCCCTACCCCGTCTGTACCTCCATTCACCCCTCTCAGTAACAGAAATAATCAGCTGATGGGAAAACGAAGGGTCAGCCTGATGTGAGTCCTGGTATGTGCTGAGTGAGCTTTAACTGTGCAGGATCTTGCATGTCCTTGGTTCAGGCCGGCATGCAAAAGAGTACAGTTAAACACAAGAGAGCTTGTATCTTCATTTTTATTGAGTAACCTGACTGATTTGGTTTGTCACAGAATGCCAGGCGCTTCACGTGTCACATCGAAACTTAACTTTTTATGTGACAGGTGTATTACTGACACAGCTGAAGTGATCCTGAGTTCACCTCTGAGCTGTGCTGCACAGCCCTAAATTAATGCTCCCTTCTCCCAGGTCGATATATGGAACAAAACACCTGATCATGAGTTGAGAGCAACTGCAAGAAATGGCAAGGGATCAAATCTAGAGTCACTGGAAGGTTTTCCAGAGTACCGCATTTCTCGTGTCCACACCACCAGACTTGTGTGGCAGCTGCTGCCTGATGTTCCAAATGCAGTGATCTTATTGGTGGTGCCCTGTTTGTCTGCCTTCGCAACATCGGTATTATCATCAATAACTTAGAGCCCTGCATAGTTGGCACAGCCAATTTCGCCAGCATCATGAACAAACACTTAGAAAAAATAACAGGAAAGACTTTTACAAGCTTGTTTGAGCTGCACCTTACGCACTTTGCTGGCCCTGAGGAAAAGCCTGGCGGCATTGGAAGGGCGCCCCTGTAAGCCAGTTGCCTTCAGAAGTTGGTGCTCGCTGTTCTGGCAATGTTGGGCTTTGCCAGCCGTACGGTACGCCCTCTACACCAGGCGGTGCAAGGAAGACAAATACGTTACTCTGAAAATTTTCCAGTGACTCTAATTAAAAGGGATGCAGGAGGGAGATGGCAAAAGCTTCAGGGTTTATGAAAGTACATTTGGCTGCTTGACCTTTCCTTGCTCGTTCTTTTCAGTATTCTCAAGTCCCTCATCTTGAGAGCCAAAGTCAAATTCATGAGTGCAGGCATAGCCAGTGGTGTGGCATGCAGTGACACCTACCTCAGGCGACTGGACATTGTGCGTTTGATCGTCAATGCGAACTGTCAGGACCTGCTTCCAGAGGAAATGCTTGTTCGGTGAGTAGTGCAAAACAATTGTTTGTTCTGCCTCATACATGGGCTGTACTGTATTTCTAGCAGCCACAAAATTGTTTGTTTGTTTTGTAAATGTGAATTCTACCACAGTGAATGTGACTGGCGTCGAGACTTGGGCTTGTTGGTTCTTGTTTGCAAGCTGTAGTACATAAAAAGACAAGGGACAAAGAAAAAGATGGAACAAACACAGCACTTTCACATTCATCTCGTTCTTTGTCCCTAGTCTTTTGATGCACTACAACCTGGAAGTGTGACCAAGTTTGATGTAGTCCTTCATAGTGGTGGGCTGTTGTGCTGAACCTTCAAAGTTACTTTCTGCAGGACTGACAGTCCCAGCGATGAGCCCACCAGTCGCCGAAGAGTTGGTCGAGGCCTCAACTCAGACCCGGGACCAGAGCGCAAGTTGAGGGACCGGTTGATGGAGGCTGAGCGCATGGCCCTTGCCCTGGAGGTCTCCACCAAGTGCGGCCTTGAGACATCTGGCGTGTTTGCTGCCTGGGGACTGGCACTGCTGCGCGCGGGCGACTGGTCTTCTGCAAGAGAGAAGTTCTCACACTGCCTTCAGGTGCGTTCGAAAACCATTTCAAGTCATAGTAAAATTAGATCTGTCAAATCAGTGCACATTTATATGTGTGCACTGGTTAGTAAAAAGCCTTTATTAAGTAAGAAAAAATATTGTGGTGGCCTGACAGCAGAGAGAATTCAGTTAAATTAATTAGTATATGTCGTTACTTTTAATTAAGTGAATAGGACGTAAATACAAAGTTATTTGGCTCCCGGTAATCCAAACGCCACAGGCACCCTTGTCAGCAACATTGAAATACAAGCTTGGTACAGCCTTCTACTTCTGGGGAACCTTGTGTTTATGCCTTCAGAATATGTGCTTTTAGTCCACTCTGAACTCAGTGTGCAGCAAAGGGACTGAGCAAGATGTCTCCTTGATGGTCCCCCATGGGTCTGAGGGTCTGCCATGAATATTGCATTAAGACTTTTGGCTGATATGTCAGTCCTGACTCATATTTTGTATTATATTTTTGTACCTGTATTATGGTGGGGTGTTTCAACAGATGTGACAAAAAAAAGAACATGAATGTAGAAAAAGATCGATACAGTGAGGCTGCTTGCTTGTTTATGTGTTGTTTTTTGTGACATTTGCATTCCTCGCTGCAGAAACTGAAGGACCGCAGCAACTCATCTAGTGAGAGCCCCCTGTTGAAGGAAATCATTGATAACCTGGAGAAGTCTCAGTATCCTGGTATAAGCAAGGTACGTAAACAGGGGTTCTAGGTGGGAGAAGCGATTGAGTCACTCACATTTCTGTTGCAGGCTGCAGCCATCTTCTGTGCTATAGGGAGCTTGAAGAATATCAGAGATCCTGATTTTGAGGTGAGTGTCAGCTGAATTTCGAGTTTTTTTCTTGTTCTTTTTTTATTATGAATTCCATTAGGGCCCAGTTCATTGGAATGCTCTTTAATGCATCTAAGCACAACTTTTTAGTGCTCAAGGCAGCAATCAAATCTGCCATCTTTTTTTTCACAGACTTTGACTGATGCAGTAAAAGCCATCCTGATAAATCATTGGAAACATCTAATTATAATTAGTTACTTCTGTGGTAGCTTTCCCAAAGGGTAATCCTGACTGTGAGGCTTAAATGCAGCTGCAGGCATTCTGCAAAGCATTTCTAGCCCATACCTGCAGTTATGAGTCAGCGTTTTTGCCAAACTAAGCTCGGTGATACCACTGGATCTCTTCTGTTCACTTCTTCTCCGCAGGTGAAGATTCCTGTGGCTGAGTTGAAAGGAGTGGTGTACTCCGAATGCAAGCACTACTTGGAAATGTATGGCAGCCATCGGTCCATGTTGGGTTTCCTGTTCCGCCATGGCCGTATCACGCAGGCCCTCGAATACTACCTTGCAAAGGTATGCTCTTGCTTCTTTCAATTTTCGGAACACTGGCTCTTGTTGTGAGGAAAGCATTTTTATGACGCCACCTGCACTTCTTGGGTGTGTACTAGTTGAGGATGCTTGCATGTTTATTCATAGCAGTAGCAGCTAAGGTCAGATGGTATTGTATGGAGAAATTAGCCTAATTATCTGGCGAACATGACAGCAGACATTTTTCTATTGACTGCTTGGCAAGCCCACAGCTGTCATTGTCACACACTCATCATAGTATAAGGGCGTCAAGCGTTTTGTTAGTTTCACGGCATCAGGAGACACACTGACTATCTTATCTCGGAAAACATGACTTTATTCTGGACACTTTTGTCACACATTGAGCTGGTTGTATGAAACTGCGGAATGGCATGAGACTTGAACACAGCCAAAATTTGGATTACAACACAGTTTATTCATTGCACATAAGCATTTAAAATAAACTAGGGTTTCAATACCACCTTTGACCATTTTTCTGTGACCATTCATGTTGACTTGTTCTTCTAACGTCACACATATCTCTACCAGGCAAAGGATTTATTAGTTGATTATGGTACTTACAAATGGCTAACTACCTAATTAAAGAGTGTAAGTATTTGTGGGTGTTCCAGGTGAGCACCGACACTACTACAGTTTTGTTCTTGAAACAGCAAACTAGTGTTTTCAGAACAGTGCACTTATGTTTTTAAGACATTCGTTCATTCCACAAAGCACCCTATGTATCTAAGACACTAATTTGCTTTGCATTTTCATTCATTGAAAAACTTGCATGCTGAGCTGAAGTCTATTTCTCGTGCATCTGTCTCATTTACAGATTGACAAACGACAAGCTTGCCTGTTGCTGTGGTAGGTTTGTCCTTTGTTAGTCAGGGGCAATGGATTTTTGTTACTGAGCACAAAGTTGCAGCTTTAATGTGAAAGCATTAAAAGCCTCATCCAAGAAAACACCCGGTGGTGTCCGGCAACATCCGGCGTCCTCTGTCATAAAATTCGCTGATTGGTCAGCAGGGTGTGTGAGGTCATGAGACCACTGACATGGCCAGGTTGTCAGGTGTATGTGTTGACAGGTGCGATGCTCACGTGATATGGCCAAGCACTGTGGCAGGCTTTGCATCAGTTGGCAGGTAAATCTTGTTGTGTGAAGACATGTCTGGACAGCTCCGCGTATCAGGTTTAATGGAGCCAGAATCAATGTTGCATGTGTTTTCCGCTGTGGAAAATCCCTGCAAGCAGAGAGGGTGACCACGGTAGTATATCACTAAAGATTGAGTATCGGCGGCTGCACAGATTCAGTGTGTGCGGTGAGCAGCAGTGACTGAGAAGGAGAAGCAGGCCAAACGGTCTTCAGACTTTAATGCTATTGCATTCTCTCGATACTTAATGTAAAGCTTAGAGATCACTACAGAGACTGGATTGGAGAAATGCAAAAGCATTAGTGTTTGCTGCGACGTTGCTGGCTCCTAGTCGACACCTTTTTTCGCCTACTACTTACCCACTTCGTTAAGATCCGACCGCCACTCTTCAATCTACGATGCTACCACTCGACGATGTGTACTTCTTTGTTGCTGCACTGTGATTGGTTGTAGGCGTGACGTTATCAGACGTATGGATGATGTCGTATTCTTATGGCGTCACATGGTCTCGCAAATTAGTCCCATTGATTGAAAGAAATTAATTGTCATTAATTAGTGTCATTAATTGATATTTTGATCAATGTTATTAATTATATGTGTTATTGATTAGGGCAATTAATTATTGACCAGTTTTAATAACTAGTGACTCTTACTTGATGTTGCTTAATCATTGACTTTATATACTTAACCACACCATTCAGATGGCACACGGTCTCACTAATTAGCCCTATTTATTTAAACAATTAATTACCTTAATTAATTACCACCATTGATTAGTATAAGTGAGTAGTGCCATTTGCTGTTCTTGTTAATTATCATCATTAATTATTACCATTAATTAGGGCCATTTGTATTGGCTAGTTTTAATAACTGATGACTAATGGCACTGACTTGATATTGTTTAATCATTGACTTCACCACACCTTATATACTTCACCACACCACTCTTCAGATCATGACTGATGACATCACTCCCGGTGACACATTTCACGGGTACTTCCGGTGCCGACATAGCCTAATAATGCTTTCGCATTAAAGTGTTGCATTAAAAGTGTCCCCTAAATTTTCTATCTAGGTCATGGCAGTCGTGCTTTGATGGCAGCAGCGTGCAAAAATCGTTTCACACTGATCCTGTAAAAAATTAACAATCAGGACTTCTAAGAACATAACTGGGACCAACTGGGAACATTTGGAATCATTTGAATGTCATTTGGGTTTTGTTGCATTCCTAAAAGTTCCATTTGTTTTTTTTTTTAATACTGGTGTGAGTCCGGCGTGTCAAAAAAACCCCGGGGGGGCGCACTTAATCCAGAGCCCCTTTACTGCAGTCTGCCTTGTAGCACAGACTTACGTTTTAGCACAAAAGGAAGATCGTTGATTACTAAGAGTCTGCTTCGATCTGCAAGCCTTGTGGACGTATTGGCTGAGCAGTGTGTCTCTCCTTTCTTTCCTGACCCACGAATGAAGGGTTGTGAGGTGGAGCTGTTCCTGGAGGAGCTGCTGCAGCCATCGCTGAAGCAGGGCACGCTGGACGTGCTGCTTTCATCACTGCACCAGATGGATCCCAGCCTGAGCCGCTGGTGGCCCACACTGCTCGCCACTTGCCGCAGCCTCCAGAAGCGAGGCCGCACACACACCCTCTACACCCTGCAGCTCTTCATGGAGGTGCGTTGGAGTGCGATCCACTTGCGCTCTTGAAGGAAATAATGGAAGGCTAGAGGGAGCGTACTGTCGCGCTCAGTATGAGCTACACCGTGCTAGCAGGCTCATACTGAGTGCGATAGTACAAGTTTGCATGCCCACTGCACCCTTTTAAGAGCAACAGCTGTTAGTGGCTTAGGGGAGGACGCGGATTTCAGAGGTGAAATTTTTTATTTCTTTGCATTGTGGGATGAAATTTGGTGAGATGATTGGGAAATGCATTAAATGAATAAATACTAATTTTCACTCATATATCTTCAGTAGTCATGACGTAAATTCTTAGGCTTCATTCCTTTGCAAGTGCACATTACTGATGCACTAAGTTCCATCCGCCAGCTTGTTGACAAATTAACTCATATAGTAAACCATGTTTGTCATGCATACACGTATGGGATTCACTGACCACTTGTTTGGCAGGGCACCTGGGTGGTGACACCATAAGACTTGTTGTCTCAGGAGTACTTGCTCATGGGCCAAATCTAGCTGTCGCTGTCACTGCTTTGTTTTGCTTTATAAGAGAGCAAAAAATTCTGAATTTTTCCTCTTAATTTTTTTAATATGTTCTCCTCTCTTCCCTCATAAAAAGAAAATAAGAAAAATTAACTGCCACTTCTACAACTCTAGCTGCAGTGTTGCAAAAGAACCAATGAAAAATTCAAAGGAATAAAAAAATTGGGATGTGTGCCTTCTGTTCTGGCAAATCTGTCTGGCACCCGTTTCCCATTCAGCTGGGTCGCATTCCTGTGTCTGCAGGACTACCTTCGTGCTGCCGTGACGAGCATCCAGTTCTTTGAGAGCCCTCCTGCCAGCAGGTACTCGGAGCTGCACCAGCGCCTTGGGCACTTGGCAGAGGCTCGAAAGCACCTGGAGACATACCTGTCCAAGTACACCACCTGGGACGGGAACCGCGCAAACCGCACAGGTGCCCAAGTGCTCGCCATGGCACCCAAGGAGGTCAACAGGTATCATGGAGCATTTACTAAATTTCTTGCTTGTGTTTACTGTTGTTTTTGCTTAGTGTGAACTGCACATGTTGTCTGATGCAGATTTCACCTTTTATTAAATCCAAAGGTCTAACTATAGGCTCGATCAAACTCTCCAGCTTGTATGATGACTCAGCTGCCATGGCATTCAGCTGCTGAGCTTAGTTTGTGGGTTTGGGCCATACCTTCCTTTAGCTTCATAGTTCCGAGAAGAAGTCTGGATGTGTTACGTTGTCATCAACATTATCAGCCGCAACGGCAAGCTGCCTTTCCACACACTAGAACGTCTGCACTGCCTGTCTGCCTCGTATCAGTGACAGAGGACTGTAGATCTGTTCTACTCAGGTCGCAGTGTTCGGCAATACCTGGGCAGCCACACTTCAGTGGGGGTGAAATGTAAAAATGCCTATCTACTTAGATTTCAGTGAATGTGTTCTTTAAAAAAGCCGACAGTCAAAAATAATTCAAAACCATATAGTAATGCATGCCTTATAGCTCAAAGTGTTGCTTTGGCATGTAAAAACCCATTATCGAACTAACAATTAATTTGCCTTAACTGATCTGTGTCCAGCTGTTCACCATTGAACCTAGAGCTCATTTGAAATTAGCCTTTTCATTTGGCATTGCCTACACACTTGTTTCCATCCTGACTTGAGACACTTATCTTATTTCTCTTCTATGAAATCTCTTTTTTGTTATCTACACCATTTGTGTCATCAGGCTTCACCTGTGTTGGGTGTAAAGAGTCCTCACTGATCTCAGTGGTCTCAAATTATGGTTAATATTTATTTACTTTAATGAAGCAAGTCCAAAGGTTCTAAATCATGCAGCCCATTCAAGATAAAAGAACAGGGCTGTTAACCATGGACACCAGATCATGTTTGTCTGTAACGGAATATCATGTTATGTGCCATCCTTGTCAGAAAAAAACCAGGCAGCTGTGACCGTGAAAAATGCAGGCTATTGGCTGAGTAGCAATGCTGCAGTTGCCAGCCCTGTACTCGGCGGCAGCCTTTCTTGGCAGTGCAGTGTGCTCTGCGATAGCTCCACTGAGTTGCTGGTGCGGCTGGCACCATTTATGAAGCTTCTTGAAACAATATGTGCCTATGAAAATTTGTTTTAATAAAAAAAAAACTCTTTTTCTTCATTTTCTAATGTTGAAAGTTGGAAGTTGAATTATAAATATGCCCTAAATAACGAATATTGACAATATACTATATGTTTTAACAGAAAACTAACAACTGCAAGTGGGGACTATATTCTGTTGCATACGAGGAGAGAGAGTATTTTGGTTCCATTGCTCCCGCTTCATTGCCAGAAAAGGTTGTTGCTGAGAATAGTTGGCTGCAACGATAACCTGCGTGATGTGAACCTGCGTCATTGTTATCATCCCTTGGATAATAATAGGTCTCCTGATAGCGTGTGAAGTGGTAAGGGTAGCCTGGTTACTTTCGGCAAAGACAGTACATCTTAATTACAAATGTGCACATCAGAGCAGTTCCATAAAGCTGGTCATGACGATTGTAGTTGCGGCAAAGTTTCGAAGCAGGGTGTCAAATTAAGAATGGTGTGATGCTGTCACCTAACTGTGTTATTTTGAGGGGATTATATCATTATAGGGTATGAAAATGCACCTTGAAGTTTATTTTGTGTTGTGTAACAGCAAATAGCATAAACATTTGATGCAGATGAAGTCTTGCTTTGGCATTTATTAAATTGTAGTGCGAAGACATTTACATTTAAATATGCGTTTTGTGCAGGAACGTCAGCATGGTGAACATGCAGATTGACATCACGCGATTTCTGAGTGCCAGGGAGGCTGAACAGGAGAGGCTTCTGCAGCCTCAGCAAGAAAGCGGTGGGGAGTGCGTAGCACCAACTTTGTTTGGCGATACGACAATGAAGAATGAGCTAGCCTGCCTGGTAAGTGTCATAAACTGGCAAAATAAATTTGAAATCCTGTGAAAATGTTTGATCCGGATAACCCTCATTGCAGCTACTGCTTTACCCTCTTGCTTACAAGTGATTGACAACTTTGTAGAACCCAGGTGGCTTCAAGTGTGCAGCTTTTTCTGTGTGTTATCCAGGCCTTACTTTAATGATTCACTCAACTTAGTAGTAGGTCTGTCTGCGCTTTCTTACTACCTAACCTTTTGAGGCACCTTGCAGAGTTTGAATTAACAGGAGCCTTTTCCTGCAATGTAAACAACACCTTTTCCAGTTCAGCTGCATTGTTGGCATAACATGGCAAAAAAAAAAGGGCATTCGCCATTAGGCATCCTGTGCACGCAGTGACAGGACTAGTATTTGCTCTATGCAGACTTCTGCACACAGAGGGTACCACTGCATAGAGCGGCGAACCGCAAATTTAGCAGCGCAAACAGCTGTCACAGGATGTCGCGTTACATAGGCATGGTAGCTGTCAGCGAGTTTTTTATTACACTTAGTATTCACCGGACCAAAGCATCAGTTTGAATTGATCAACCATTCATATTAAGTGTGTGTGAATAAATGAGAGTCCTCTGTTTTGTAGCAAAAGCTACATTGGCCACGAGCTCACAGTTTCGCCGTGCTCGCATTTCCACCGTGGTCGCACTGCACCACGTGACCAACCACGTGACTGGTCACGTGACGAACCACGTGACAACAACTAGCCAGACAACCATACTAACCTGGACTTGCAATCAAGGTTAACCAAGCTATGCCTTAGCTTTCGCTAGGTATATCCTGGCATAGCCGAGCTAAGCCACTGCCAATTTTGAACTAAGATGCTGCTATTATTCTCCTTTATACTTCTGAGGCATCAAAAGACTTGAACAGAGCAAATTGTCGGGCTTTATTTGCCTTCAAAGGAGCTTTGAGAGTGGCATCTATTTTTTGCTTTTTTTCACATGTAACAGTGACATCAGCTTTTTTTTCTTCTGCTTCGGGGTTTCTCTTGTGGAGGTCTTTCTTTGGAATAGTAGCATTGTTGCTGTTAATGAAACACAAATGTGTTGGAGCATTTTTGAGGTAGTCATTGTTACCGGTGAGCTTTCTTTTTTCTTGATGGTTTTGGTTCTAAATCCCCCAAACGCAGGCAGCCACTGTAACTTTGCAAGCATGTCAAGTGTTGATATGCAACCTGAAAGAACAGAGGCACGTGACTAATTGTCTCTCAGTGGTCTTCAAGTCACATTTTCATATCTCGTGCTCATCGCAGTAATTTATTTTTAAATTCTTTTCAACTTCTGTCTTGCATCTTTGCTCTCAACTGCTCTGGTTTTGACAGTTTCAAAAGCCAAAGTCACACTCCAAACCCTACTGTAATATTGCAGTAAATTTATCTCTCGTCAATCTCTGAGTGTTTGCTTCATTTCATTTAGTTGTATTTTAAGTATGGTTTAATTTACCTCTATTTCCTTTACTATATGATGCCTATTCTTGTCCCAGGTGCTTGTCAATGGAAGAAACGTGGAAGAAGGGTTCGGTTTGGCTTTCCGAATCATCCAGGTGACTACTGCTTCCAAGTTTCTCCTTTCTTGTCAGTGATTATTCATTTTCTTTGGCTGTTGTTGCTGTAGCCACCGGCACGTACATGTTAAAGTTTAAAACACATATATATATTATCGAGTTTTTCCGTTCCCATACAGGGTGGAGAAACGACAGCATTAGTTGTTACAGTGCAGCGGAACTCCGGTCAAATGACACGCGCAGGGCATTGCAAAACTATAGATGTGACCTGAATATCCTAGATAAATAAATAAAGGTACCCTACCTAAATAAATATAGAACTCGCATTGAGTGTAACATTCGCTGAAGGGTAGGTAAATAGGTAACAACTTTATTTCTGAGAGGTTTTTAGGAGGTGCTGAATATCAGACGGCCACAAGCACTTGCGCTGTGGCAGCGTCCGCAGCTTGGGTGGCCATCCTCTCTTGAGTGGTGGCTTTCGAGCTGTGCAGCAGTTCCTCCCACTGTTTGGTTGTGGTGATTGTTGAGGTTGTGAAGGGTAGGTGTTGACATTCCCAAAGGGAGTGTGGTAGTATGGGTGGTTGTGAGCAGAATTTGCATGTTGGTGTGCATCTATCTGGGTGTATTCTGGAGAGTGGTAGTGGGTGCAGGTAGGTGTTAGTCTGTAGCTCTCGTCACGCGTTCGTTTGAGTGTTAGTCAGTGACTTGTGCGCGGATGGATAGAGGGTCCGTGACAGTCGGTATGCTGATGTAATTTCTTGGTAAGTTTTGGGGCTATCCCTGGATCCAGACGGCATCTCTCAATGGCACGATGCACTCCTGTGAATAACGTTTCTTCTAAAGGCACTTATCGATCACTCTTCGTTGGCCCTGCGCTGCCTTTAGCAACTGCTGGCAGCACTAGCACTTTGAAACTACGTGATGAGCTAAACACGAGCTGTACTTAAGGGTGGAATGTCCTTCAGTCTTTTGTATTCATTTTCCACACCACAACACTCTCATGCTGTGAAGCCATCCTAACTAAAACTTAGTGACAACCCTCGTCTGGCATACTTCAGTTGCTTCGCTTGCACGGGCATTTTAGAAACCAACCGTGCCCGAATTTTAATGAAATTATTCTATTTATATGGCCTGCTGGTAACAAGATTATACATCTTATGATGGGCAGCGGCGAGTTCTAAAGCACCACCCACCGCGGCTTCTATGCGAAGCAGGGTGGCACCTCTCTAACATGGGCGCAGTGTATTCTTGCTTATAGGCTATAGACTCTACTGCCATTTTTTTATATATCGAATTATCTATATATCAAACTATTTCGTGATCCCTTCGAGTTTGATATATCTGGGCTCAACTGTAGCTTTATTTAACTCACTGTTCAGAAGTTTTGAATTTTTGTGCGGCAACCCTAAATCTAATTTTCATTCCTTTGCCTTTTCATCTGCAGGAAAACCATTTGGATGGGACTGCTATCTTTGAACGCGCAGCTCGGTTGCTCATCTCGGCCAGAGCTGTGGCCCAAGTTGAGCGCCTGGTTTCCTGCATCCAGAGCTGTGGCTACCCTGGCCGCTACGACACCGACACCGTGGTGCTTGCCGCCTTGCAGGAGCTGGTGCGCTCTGAAGATGATGTAAGCATTTGGCTTGAAGTGCAGTGTCCTCATCACACAGCATGCAGTTGAAAATTTTAACCAGTCAAACGGGTATAAGAAATAAGTTCCCGTTTGATTCCAGCTCATTCATAATTGATGGTCAGGCATTAGCTCTAGCATCACGTGTTTTCATTGCACTCCAGTTGTCACCACTGCATGTGTGTCTATGAGCACCTTCACCTTTATTTTTGTGCAATATTTATATTTGCAGCTTATCTGCCAGTGCTTGTGAGTGATGGTTTGCAGTTTCTCTAGCAGCATGCCCCTCTGCTATCTCTGGATATTGCTTATCCTGCTGATTCTGTTGAAACTGTGACGAGATGGACAACTAGCACTCTTTGAAACACGTGGCCCTCAGCAAATTGCATTAGGCCAGCTGAGTGTGCAGTCTTCTGTACTGATAATTGGGACAGTGCTACTACTATTTGGTTTTGGTTTGTGGGGTTTAACGTCCCAAAGCAACCTAGGCTATGAGGGACGCGGTTGGGCAGTTCAGTCTCCAACGTTAGCATGAAACTTAGGGTGACTACTGTCTTTTATCAGTACCCAGTTGCTTTCATTTGTAAGAAGTGCTCCATGTACACACTGAGCTTTTTGTGGTTCATAACCCGTGCTAACCTAACGAGCCCTGCCTACTTCAGTGGAAATGTGGTCTATAAAACGTATTTTTGACAACGTGTGAGCTTTTGCAGACCTCAGTGGAACTGTGAAAACTCTTACATTCACAAGGCTTGTTCGGGCATACCGGACATGAATTAACCTTCTCAGTGGCACTGTGGTTAACCATTTAAACTGGACAGTCTTGGGCATTGTAGATATGACGAAGGTTAAATTGTGTTAAGTATGAAGTGACTTTCAGTGTGGTGTTTCCAGTTCACTCTTACCAAAGCAAACACAACTTTTCTGAACTTTAAATACACATCATTTCAGCGCACTCTACTATGTTTTATGAATTTTTTCTTCTTCAGAAAAAGGATTTGGACCTGCTGGTCAAGTGCTTGAAGAAAGATGTCAACAAGGTAATGTCGCTGTTTTCATTTCTGGACTCCTTTACCTGGTAGATCTGGCTTGAAGTGCTTAAGCATGAAAAAGTGTGCAACTTTTACCTCAGAGATAATATAAACGACATCACATGTGCATTAAACCCTTAAGCCTTTGCTTTCGGATATACATTACATAACTTAAAGTTAGCTGCCTGGTGCTTGCATGTGTTAGTGTGTCACTACAAGTTGCAAGTTCAAATATACTTCGTGCTGCAATTTAACTCACTTCATCCACAGTCTTTCAACTCCCTGTTCACATTTAAATTTCTGGGTTTGCATCTCAATTCTCTGTGATAGTGCAGGCGCAGACAAAACTGAACAATGCACTTAGCATTATTCCAGCTGCATTCATATGTGTGCTGGCTGAAATTAAAGTTGCAGCATGTTCATGCATGATTGTACGAACGACACTGACCGACGTGCACATGCCATAGCAACATGCCACGTGCATGTGTCACTAGCTGATACACCAGTTATATCAGATCACCGCAGTGTGCTGTACCATTCACATCTGTTTTTCACTTGCACTAACGTTGGCCTTCACATCTGGCCTTGTTCTCTGCGTGAGCTCAGGTTGAAGCATACATGCTGGCTGGGCGTCTCAAGACTGCCTACCTTCTAGCAGTGAGACAGAACCGCACTGACCACGTCCGGCGCATCATGGCGTTGGCCGAGGCTGCAGGCCAGGAGAGTGTCCGAGCCATCTGTGAGAAACGGCTGCAAGGGGTGGCCTCATCTCCATCTCCACAGTGAAGTTCCAACCCGTTATGCAGCTAGTTTTGTTGAGCAGTTGCGTTATACCGGGAGTGCTGTTTAAGGCAACAGCTTTGAAAAATTTTCTTGTCTACCGCTGACCAGTTAACACCTAAATCTTGCTCAGAGATCACATATTGCAGTTCATTTACCGTAATAGTGCATGCGGCTTTGGTAGTCGCCTGGATTTTCCGGCAGAAATGGGAAACCACAGTCATCTGATAACCCATCCATTGGAGTGGACTGAACAAGCAGCTGTGCCGATGGTCTGTGGAATACTTTTTCTGTTGTTTCATAGCAGATGGCGACACCGGTTCACTTAGCATCAACTCGGTACTTGCCTGGCTGGAAACAGGCAAGTACCGAAGCCACATGCACTGTTGTACGAAAAATAAACTGCAAAATGGTTTCTTTTCAAGGTTTAAGCACCAACAAGCGAGCAGTAAACTAGTTGCTCCAAATACATGAGCTGGGAATGGTTTTGTGAGTTAATTTAAACTTGTGCATAGCTGGACACAAATAAAGAACGCAGTGGCAAATACGTTTTAAAGGCGCTCCTGCGGCCGGTGGTGTCAACCGATTGTCGTGATATCGCATCTAATCCCATTTCACGGAGGCATCTGTCAGCCACTTAAGATGTTACGCCAGTGGTTTAACCACGTCTAGCAAACAGTCAATTCCATTGCCTGGTGGGCCTACTTTGAGGGGTATTCGCTACTGTGTTGTTTATCTGTATCTGACTGCAACTGTACTTGCACCGAGAAATAGCGCAACTTGCAGTTTGTGCTTAGCAGTGCAGTTGCACCTGTACCAGAGCCCAGCTCAGGGTGTAGAGTCATGACAATGTACGAGGGTCTCGAGAAACAGCACTAATAGTTTAACATACGTTCTTTTAATGCTTTTTAACCTATGTGTGGCATATCTGGCTGTGTCAAATGGGCTCGTAGGTTAAACAGGGTTTCTCATGACATAAAAATATCATATCCTGGTACGTGTTGAAATTTTTAACTGTAACTAGAGTGTACAATAAACACTGGAAAGGTTAACATATGTCTTAGTTGTACAAAATCTGACTAGTTACTTTTGGTGTGGCGTGTTGCATGATAGTGCCAACTGTGATGTAGTATGTGTACTGCAGTATTTGTCTCTTGTACGCTCAAGCCATTTATTGGCGTTGTACATAGTATACTAAAAACGCGGCATTTTACACAACCTCCATGTTCAAGTGCCTTGGTCAGCTCAGAGAGAGCCTATCTGTATTTGGTTAAAATATTGCCATAGTTGCATGGAAGTATTGAGCAGCTGGGTTACATTTGAAGCTGTTGTTAAGGCAGTTGGAAACTGCTATATAGGTTGCTGTGGTGGGTTCTTGTTGCTTGATTTGTGAAGAATTATAATTGTGGCCTTAAGCAAGGTTCTGGAGGAGGCAGTTTGTGTTGCCCTTTAGGACTACATGCTTATGCCAGGAACTTGGCTTCACTGCACACTGCAAGTTCTCTAACAATAATTCCTTGGCCAAAGCATTTTATAAGGTCAGGGTGTCTCCATGCAAAAGTAAGAAATATGCCCAAGTTTGTATTGATGGGCACCTATCTTTTATGCCCAGTGGCAGAAAAAAAGCTGATCCATGTGAATGCTGTAAATCCTGATGTGGAGCAAATTTCACTATTGGCAATTAACCCTATTGACAAAAGCAGTTTGGTGTGATGCTGTTCCCAACTCTTTAGGATGGTGTACAATATCAGGTTGGTCTTATGTTGCATGATCATGTCCGAATTGTTGCCTTTGATAGACAGTTCAGCACGTTTTACTGTGATTACTGTAAGAGGTTGTTTACAGATCTATATTATACACACTAGCAATATGTGTATAACATGCAATATTTGTTATGCGAATAGCACTTGCTAACTTGAGTGTAACAATGTCCTGTTGTGCTCCAAGAGGTGCTTTTTGTTCATGAAAAAATTTCAGGTGACTGAATAATGACACTTCGTGAAAACTGCCACAAAATGTTGAGCAAATGTAGGAACCTTAGCTAGAACATATAGTACTGAATACATCTGTATGCTGTTTAAACTGTTTGTTGGTCACTTTTGATGGGCCTAAAAACAGTGGTTTTTTTTCTTGCTATTTATGTGCCTAAGATGTGTGGAAGACTAGAGAGAATCCATGTCATGGGCAGTTGTATGTAAAAATACAACTTTTGTACAGTGTGACACGTCAGTGCATCTTGTGGCAGCGTATTGAGTCTCCATTGCAAGGTTTTCACTGTACCAAGAGAGCTGTGAAGCACCTTGAAAGCAGTAACATCTGCTGTGCAGCTGTTACCATTGAAAATTACTTTTTTGAGGTTCTCCTGTTTGATAAAAAAAAATGGCAATATATATGTGCTATCTTGTGTCTCTTACGGCCTTGTTGGCTGCCAGGACGCACAGGAAATCTGTTCATTGCAAGCATGAAAACAAATCTCACAAACAAAATTAACCTTTTCTCTTTCATTTTTAATCATAGTTTAACTTAATTCAAACAGCAAACAAGGATTAAAATGCTTTTATGTACACATCTTATTAGCTTGACAAACTCGTGACAAAACCAACATGAAGGGTCTGGTCAAAAGTACATGTCACAAAAAGTCCCAGCATGTCCGCATTCCAGTCCAGTGCTGAAACTGGCTGCTTGCCCAGTGAGGTCTTGCACAGATGAGTTAATGTACCAGCAACGCCTTCGTCACATCCGTCCGACGCCTTGCGTACTCTTTTCTCAGGATATTGGCTGGAACACAAAACCGAGGCCATGTTTTTTGTAAAATGCAAAAAGTGTGCAAGCCGCGTCAGCACAGGATAATTAAAGCAAGCAAAGGCAACTGGTGAATTACATACATGCAGATTATGTGACATAGCCAGTTCATCTCCCATTATGCGGCAAGCATTAATGTGCTCCAGCTAAGTTTAAAGTTTACCTTATATGTGCTGAAGCATCAAAACAGTTGAAATTTCTTTACCTGGCTAAACTACATTTTCACGTTAGAAATGTTCGCTGCGTGAAATAAATGGGCATGCAGAGAAGGCACAAACACAGAACAAGAGCACATTTTCATGGGCGCTGTTCCTTGCAGAAATGGGACTTAACGAATTTTGTTCAGTACTGCACATGGGTTTGGTATCTGCCAGCTTATTATGAAATAAGCTGCCTCTGACATGTATACATGTCATGTATACATGTATATACGGAATGAAAATTTATTCCACTCCGTAATAAGCAGTGCCAACTGTCGCTAAACTGCACTCTTCAAATTTGCTTTCAGACTAATGGGCTTCAAACTTGCAGCAAGACTAACTGCAAAAAAAAAAAAAAAACATTTTCTGCACAAGAGTATACCCTATGATGGGAGCATTTAGCTCGCACTTATTTTTACCTCTTTAAACCTGAAAAAGTATTGGAAGTCTCTTTCATCACGAACTGCTAGGCAAACACCATTCTGTGGTTTGCACTTTCATTTGGGCAGAAATCACTGGTTGAATAATGATGTGCTCCCTTTCAAATAGCACCACCATGTTGAATATTGTGGCTGACCAGGTGTCAACAATGGATTTCAGTAATTAAAAGTCATGCAGACAAGCCAACTTACTATCTCCAGAGGTTCACTGTTCCAGAACCTGCACATGTGGCAAATATGTCTCTGTCCTGTGGTAAATGTCTTGCAGCCCAGACGGTTGACTTACTTTCTTCCTGTTGGATAAGTCAAGCTCATTTATCACATTCAAAAAATGGTGCCTAGTGTTCACGTTCATAAGAGAGACAGACATATTTTGCTTCAGGTATTATTTCCTTGTTTCTGGAACTTTTTCTTTGCTTCCACCTGCTTTGCTGGCACATTGGTAGGTTAATGGAAAACACTTGCCTGGTAGAGCATAGGAAGTGCTTCCAATGTTAATACAGAGTGCTGTGTAATATTTTAACTCAATTAAGAAAAATCATTCCATCTGGTACAAATTCCTGCATACAAGGCAAAATCTGCCTTGCATGTAGGAGGTACCAGGTTTAAATCCACGCACTGCAGGGAACCCACTGCTTTTTACAATGGGCATGTTCCTATGTGATGCTCAGCTTTCACAGGGGAAGAGCATGTATTAAAGGTACCGTCTGATCCCTCTGAGAAAGCCAATAATTCCCTTTCGCAGCAATGCATTTGCAAACATACCATCGCCTCCCCTAGCATAGCTAAGCAGCTCGACAAAAGCCATTCTGACACATGATCCAAGGAGTGATGAGGGCTCAGAAAAGAACAGTTTAAAAGCCAATGGGAACATTTTTGTACCCCTTAACCGCAGGTGGTCGAAGTTATCCGAAGCCTTCCACTACATTGTCTCTCAAAGCCCGAGTTGCTTGGGAATTTTAAACCCCCACAAAACCAAACCAAACCCTTTAAATTAAGCATGCCAGATACAAATGTGATACGACATGCAACAAGGGGGGAACTTACAGAATGTGTCAGTTGAGCAAAGCCATTTTTTGGATGCTTCGTCCTGAGATCAAACACGTGTATGTCGGATCCAGTTCCACTTGCAACAAGCTTATTCATGTAGATGGACTTCTGGTCAAATTCAAGACAACAAACCTGTCGAAGATATGCAATGGCAATCAAGTGTAAGTGATCAGATTTCTCTCTTCTTCAATCTGCCGGTAATTAACACCACTGCAAGCATCACTTAAGCTGTGTGAAGTGGCAAATACAAACATGCTTATGAGCATGAATCAGTGGCTGCCAATTGGAAAAGAAACAAAAAAAAAACCAACTTACGCCTGACTTGACGCAGATCTCCCAGGTGACGGCGAGATTTCTGAGGTCGAACATTTTAATATCCCCGTTCTCGTATCCAGCACAGACGCACCGCTCCACTGCACTGTAGGCATTTCCTGACGCACGTTTGACAGAGAGAAGAAATAAACTAAAACAATCTCTACAGCAGAATAACCGCAACCAACAGCTCTACACTGGTTGCTTACCGAAGCATACTGTCCAGCAGTCTTGCTTCTGCTGCTCTGGCCCAGGCTCCATGACCACCGACGGTTGCTCTGGCTTTCTCGGATCCCATACTTTCAAGGAGCCTAAACGTTCGCATAAGTAGGCACGTAGCAGCTTTGAAAGTTACGGTACTATAAGGCAATCGCTATAAACTCCGTACCGTCTTTGCATCCTGTGACTACCGCAGGAGAACCATCACTACCCCCGATGCCATCAATGCAGTTGATGATGGTGCTGTGACCTCGCACGCATACAACCGGTTCATTCGGGTAGTCAATATCCCTGAACGCAAATAAACAGACATTACAAAATGTTTCCGAGCCTGTACTTCACGAGCAACTTACCAAATTCGCCATTTTCCATCAAAGCCACCCGTTGTAACATTACGCTCTTCCAGACTCGAAGGCGCGAACGTACCGCACCTCACCCCTCGTGGATGTGGGAGCTGCAGTAGAATTGTTTCTATGCATGATACGCTGTACAGAAGAACTGCACCTTCGTCCGCAGAGAGATAAAAGAACGGTCACCTGTTGCGTTTTGTTCACTGAACTGCCGTCCAGCTCGTACACTTCGACCGTTCCTTGGCCGTCCGGACAGGCTCCAAGAGCGAGGAACTTTGCACTCTGTGGCATCCATTTGACGTCGAATGCTGTGTAATCGATTCTGTGCTGAATGTATTCGTGTATTTCTGGCTTTGTCATAGCAGCGTTGCCTCGTATTCCAAGTAAACAACGTTACGGAACCCCACTGCTATCCGCGCGCACTCGAGAGCACGCCAGTTTGGTTTGAGAACCCTAACAAAAAAACTGCGAAACTGTCAGGGTTTCGGTTTCGATTACCCCTTGTTCTTGACATCTTGTTATAACAAATTTTTACAAGTTGAGCTTTTTATTTATTTGTCTTTAATAATAAAATATATATATTTTTTCACTATTAATAGATGCCGTATGAGCTGCCTTGTGCAAAATATATGTCTCAGTGTCACCCTGTTCGCTCAAGTTAAATAAAAATTTGACAATTTACCGAGCTTCAGTTTCAAATATAAAAACTTTACCGATGATAAACTTGATGTTTAGCGAGTTTTTTTTGCTGGCATTTGAAGAACGCACCTGTGCCAGTCCGGAAGTTCGGTTACCTGTTGAGGTGCCCGGATGTCGATACGTAGTGACAAGATGGCGAAGCTTTGACAGGAGTGCTGCTGGCGCAGGTAGGTAGGACGTCGTTCTCCTATTGTCTCTGCTTTGATTCGCTTCCTGTGTTGCATATTTATGCGCCTGCGATTACGTGCAATAGTCGCTGATGTTCTGTCAGCGTCACTGCATTCAGCGCAGCCTGTCACGCGACTAACATCGTTACATGTTCGCAAGTGTCGCTCCAAGCAAGGGTTACACCGCCAAGCTATGTTACTAGAATCGTTTGTTCGCGGAATTTTGCGCACTTATAAACGCCGCGAAGTGCATTTGTCGAGAGGCGTTTCCTTGCGGTTCGTGGAAGAGTTGGAACAGCTGGTTGACTCCTTGTTGTAGACTTGGTTTTGGTTTTGTGACAGTCCGGGAAACTTGCATCGCATGTGTTCGAGCGTCTGTTGATACCCCGAGCGGTCGTCGTTTTTGGCGACCTTAATTGCTTGTGTAACCTTCAAGGCTTATGCTAATTAATGCGTTGGCTGCGCTTGGTCATACTCTCCCTGGCGTCACCGCCGAGCCGCGACCTTGGGAGCTGACGCTACTCCAAGTTGTCCGGCGCATCTGTGTTGTGAATGGGCGCGCCCGTCCGAGATTGGTTTTTCCTCGTGGACCGAACTCGCGGTATTCGGTCATTATCGTTCCTGCTTGCGGCTCTTTTAGGAAGCAGGTGCCTAAACAAAGCAAAGAGAAGACAGTAGCCTCGTTTCGCGTTGTTTATTGAAGCCTGACATTGTGTGCCCGTGCGCGGGTCAGCACGCTGACCTCCGCGCTGCAAGATTCAAACGCGGTAAGCGCACCGCGGCGGTGTGTTTATCTCAAGCTTTGCGTGGAAAAAGCAATCTCGTGCGCGATTTCCGCGTGTCAACTGGGACGCGCAGTCTTCACTGTTGCGCAGTCGGAGACTCCGCAAAAAACTCGGCCCGAAATATGGAACCTTTATTTGACCTGTTCTCGGAAACCAGTGACGCACAGGTCAACGCGTCACGCGCAAAACTCGTTGCCCACGTGCGGGGGCTGACCACGGGTCTCCATATTCTTAATCAAATTAAGTAATCGAATTAAGCGGTTGCGTTCGGCGATAAGTTTTAGACTAATCTTAAACGTCTATATTGATTGTATCGGTGCTCAATTCTAACATAGCGCTTTGAAATGCGTGCGTGACAAAAAGAAGTGTTCCGATGGACATGCCACTCAAAACATTTGTGCTTTACGATTGGTTTTTGTTTCGTGCTCGTTACATTTGACGCTGCTCGCACTCCTTTTTGACTGGTTGTTTTCATCGGGGAAACGGGCAGTGCTGTGCTCCTGCAGCCGTATCTAATGTAATTTCGCTTGACTGCGCGTTATGTGTAAAAAGAAATAAAAGGCTAAGCACTCGAAAGAACGATGGGTGTTCGCGCAAGTTAAGAGCGCGTGCCTTGAATGGGGCGTAACAGTTGCGTGAGGCACGCGCGAATAACTCGAGCGGCGGCGGCGGTCCGGAGGTCACGTAGGTCATCGACGTGATGCCCCGTAGTGGTTTTTTTGTAGTGTGCGAGGCCCTCGCGCGCGCTCCGCTGCCATTGGGCTTCCCCTGCTGCTTTGCAGGTCGTGCACCTACTCCGTTAGACACGCCGGCGTGTGCGTGCGCGTCTTTTTTTTTTTTTTCCTTCCACCTTGCCTTCCATGTTTCGTGGTGTTCTGGGTCGCCGTGTCACTGGCTGCCTTTCGCTGTCGTTCGATAACTGCGTCGTCGTCGTTTGTGCCGAGGTAGGCTGCCGCTTCATTGCTAGATCTAGCAGTGCTAGGTCTAGGTTGTCGTCTGCAGCACGCTCCGCAGTTAAAGGGAACGCCTAGTTCGTGCCCAAGCCAACGCAACTTTATTTTTGCCCTAGTTTGTTGGCAGACGAAGGAGCCTATGACTTGTTAGGCCAAGGTGTATCACATTTTATTGGTAACAAGGGGCTGATGATGCCCCCTGATTTCTATTGAATCAAGTCACATGTAACCTGCAGTTCTAGATGTGACCTGCAGTCAGAGTTGAAATTATATGTGGACATAGTCTGCACCGACGTCATAGAGGCCGCCATCTTTGGGGTCCAGAAATCGCGGCGTAAGCGTGGGCGTTCTACCAATCCGCTTATTGCCTAGTCGGTTCCCGCGTGCACTGCGAAAGCTAGCCTGTGCGCCCGAAGATGGTGCCCGTGACGTCACGTGCAAACTGTCTTACAGAATCCCTGGGGCCAGTGTTTGTTTTTGATGACGGTGCACTTCCTAGAGCTTTGTGCTGACGGGTGTTTGCTTTTCCCGTGGGTAGGTTCTCTGGCCTAAAACCACGCATGGACAAAGCTGCACTATTGTCCTGTCGTGTGACGTGACGTCACGGGCGCCATGATGGTGCATATGCAAACACCCACCGGAGTCCTTTTCTTTCACAGTGCAGGCCGGAGCAGGTTGCGGTAGGCGAATTAGTGAGACGCGCAGATTTCCGTTGTATTCCTGGTTCGTCAACGTCACGGCCGCTGTGACGCTAGTACATTTTAAAATGGCTTGGGCTGACGCTTGTGAGCCTAATGCGCGCAATGCACCCATTACTGGTCCGTGAACAAAGCCCAATCCATTTTGTTTGCCATTTTGAGAGACAGCTGCGTCTCGCTCATTGAAGGCAAGAGTCCCCGCTGAATCGCTGTTCGTAATGTTCAAAGTTCGTTTCTGTTCTTCTGGAAAGCGCCAGAGAATTCTCTGCAAAAAAAATATTCGCTTAATGATTTTTATTTTCTTTGCAGTTCGGTGAGGACTTAGAGAGAAATAGAATGGACCTTTCTAAAAACCGTAAATTCTGCGATCTGTAGGCGTGCCGTACCCTATACCGCAGTCTTAAACGAACTCTCTGAAGGCCGCCTCGGTGGCTCAGTGGTTATGGTGCTCGGCTGCTGCTGCCCCGAAAGACGCGGGTTCGATCCCGGCCGCGGCGGCCGCATTTCGATGGAGGCGAAATTCTAGGGGCGCGTGTACTGTGCGATGGCAGTGCACGTTAAAGAACCCCAGGCGGACGAAATTTCCGGAGCCTTTCACTGCGGCGTCTCTCATAGCCTGAGCCGCTTTGGGACGTTAAACCCCCATAAACCAAACGGACCCTTTGCGATGCACCGAAGTCGGCTTCCCTGCTCCCAAGTTTTGTCTCAAGGACGTACAGCCCGCGTAGCCGTGGTGCCAAAGGTTTTAATTTTTACCACGCTTTTGCCGAGAAACTGACGTGTTGTTTGCTTGAAAAAAAAAAAGCTAAAAAGGCTGTAAAGATAGCGCGGAGTCGCAGATGTGCGCTCTATCAGTACGAGTCAGCTGTGTCAACGGCTCGTTTTTGGTCCAAAATTTCCGCTAAAGCAAGCCGGTCGCCATCACACCATAGGCGTCTGCCTGGGAAGAGGGCATCTATAAAAACCGTTTTAGGCTCGCAAGGGAAACCAACAAAGGACGAACTGGGTCAAGTGGCGAACTTGTGGTCGGCTTTGGTTTCCGCGAAGCCGGTTTCTTTACAAACGTATGCACCCAGAGTCAAAAGCTTACGTGGAAGGCTGTACGCTATGACTGCAACTTAACCGAGGTTTTCGTCGCGACTGGGCCGGTCCTTAAGCGTCTGGCTCGTATCCTGTTAGGTTAACGTTTCAGCATGTACGGAAGTTGGCGTAGCATAGATCACGGAACCGTGTTCCGATTAGTTTTGGCGCGACTTGTACTCATAATAGAGGGATCGCTACGAGGAGGGCTCAGGCGGGCTAACTATCCTTAAACTTTAGTACGAGTTATTCCTTGTGGTGACGGCCGCGGCGGTCGAATTTCGATGGAGGCGAAATGATAGAGGCCCGTGTACTGTGCGATGTCAGTGCACGTTGAAGAACCCCAGGTGGTCGAAATTTCCGGAGCCCTCCACTACGGCGTCTCTCATAGCCTGAGTCGCTTTGGGACGTTAAATCCTTGTGGTGACGCTTAGTACTAAGCCGTTCCTCTACTCTTAAGTGCCTTAACAGACACGCGATTGTCTTGGGCCATTTTGGCGTTACTTCTTCCGCTGCCCCCGGATTTCGCTCTTAATTTCTTCCCGGGCGATGTAATAAGAACCACAGTTGTGGAGCTGCTTTCAGCCGCAATTCCGGTCGCGGGGAAATCGTATCTGTCGCGTGGACAGGTGTGCTGCCTGCCTTCTCGCAGCCCCCGCAGAGTTTAAAAGCATTGTTTGCCGAGCGCGTAGCTGTACGGCTTTCGTATTTACGAGACGCGTAACTGTCCCAAAAAATCCGTAGCTTGCGTCGTCGGCCCCCTGCCCTGTCTCAGTGGTCGGGCCGACTTCGATGTAAGCGGTGTTGCGTTAAAGGCGATACGGCGTCACACTTGCAGCGACGTTGCCTCCCCAGGCTGAGAAATGCTTAAAGTGGAACGGCACTCTAATTGCCGCAACCGTCTGCTGTATCAGAAGATCTGTGGTGGTTAACACCAATTTGAAATATCTGCACGGTGACCCCGTGGAAGCTTCTCTACTCACTGTTATCGCTTTGAAAATTGCGCACATTAGCTCCTTGCGATCGGCGGCAGACTTCATGGCCTGTGTGTGGTAGCAGTAAAGACACATTAATTGACGGGGAGTTTGTGCTCGGTGTGCAGTTCTAGGAGGTCTGACGGTGCTGAGTTGCCCATCATCAAAGGCAGATGCGAAGAAAGAAAAGGCTTTGGCTTTGGGAAAAGCTACCCCCCCCCCCCCCCCCCCCTGGTGCACAAAGTTGAAAGTTCACTTAACAAAACACGTTGTGGCGCTAGTTTTCACCCGCATGCGCTCTGGTCCTTCGTTGTGTATAAGTGCAGGTTGTGGAAGCCTCACTAAAGTTAGTTCGAGTCAGCGCCCGTCCTGTGTACTTCTTTTTGTGTCCTTGTTTTTTGTAGCGCTATAAAGAACTTCGAGAAACGAAGTTTAAACTGAGCGAAAACGACCGCGAACGAAGGAGTTAACGGACGCAGTTCGAACTTCGCGCGCCGTGAGCCAACGCGCGCGGGGAGCCTTGCCAGTGCCTCTGGAATCCCTTAACAAGGAAGTGCTGAGTCTTCGGACGGTTGAGCGTCCGCGCAATGAATCGAGAGCGTCCGTCAGTCCCGCGCGCTTTCTTTCGCTCTGCGACACTGGGCTGATCGCTCTCGGCACGGCGTCGCTGGAGTTAAAGGCCTTTGGACCTCCCGCATCGTCTAGGTATTCAGTGCCCCAAAAGAATCCTCCTGCTGGGAACGAAAATGGCAGTCGCGCGTTGAAAGGCTGACGACGGCGCTGTCAGCGCGCGCAGGCTCTAGCAAGCTCGCGGTCGTCGTCGTCGAGTCGAATGCAGCCAAGGCCGACTGGACACAGCGCCGCCGGTCCACAGGCGACGGGACGGTGATCTGATTGAACGCGCGCGGAGAGTTGCGCCTGGATTGCCTTGCGTGCGGGCAAAAAGCGTAAACGACCGTGACCTCTCCGCCTGGAAGGCGGCGGGGTTTCGCGTGGTGCGGGGAAGTATGTCGCCCCTGGAAGAGTCCTCCAATGTGCGACCAACGGCGCCGCCGTTTTTCAGCCCGAGATTACTGTGGCCAGAAGCGTCCCTAATTGTGTTTAGAGCGATAGGTGTGCGAGCGACTTTCTCCTGGGCTTTCGGGAACCGCGGCGTGACAGCAGAGGTTCAAGTTGTGGCTTCGTTTTTTTTCACGATCGGTGTCAGTCGTGCAAATCGGTCATAGGGGGTAGTTGGCTATACATACTGGTGGTTTAACGCGTTACCACTCGCTGGTAAGCTACGCTTCGCTGAACGGGGCACATGCGAAGGCCACACCCCTTACAAAAATTTCTTTTGACAGTCTATAGACCGTCCACAGACTTCTGTCTATAATGTCTATAGACTCTCTATAGACAAACCCTAGAGAACAGTCTATAGGCAATACAAATCCTATAGACAATCTAGTCTACGGCCATACACTTTCAGTAGACTTTTGTCTATAGACTATGGATAGACAAAAATAAATATCTATAGGAAGGCAATAGTCTACAAGAAGTCTATAGACCATTTTTATAAGGGACCAGCGGGCACTGACAACTGCGGTTTATTCAGATATATCACAAGGTGCATTTATACAGTTTATGCACATACCCAGGATAGCTACACGTGCGTTATTGCCGGTTCCTTACCATTCTTACCTCATCCGCCGTTAGTGTGATGGAGAGGGTGCCTATACGTCGTGTAGTTTCCCAGTAGCGCGTTAAACCACCAGGGACGAGTCGCTTAGTGACGTCGCAAGTGACCATTCGTGTGAGTCATCACCATCAGCCTGACGACCCACTGCAGGGCAAAGGCCTCTCCCATGTCTCTCCCATTAACCCTGTCCTTTGCCAGCTGCGCCCACCGTGTCTCCGCAAACTTCTTAATCTCATCCGCCCACCTAACTTTCTGCCGCCCCCTGCTGCTACGCTTGCCTTCTCTTGGAGTCCACTCCGTTACCCTTAAGGACCAGCGGTTATCTTGCCTTTGCATCACATGCCTTGCCCCAGCCCATTTCTTCCTCTTGATTTCGACTAGGATGTCATTAACCCGTGTTTGTTCTCTAACCCACTGTCCGCTTCCGGTCACTTAACGTTACACTTATCGTTTTTATTTCCATGGGTACAGTGAATTTGTGCCCGCATGGATTTAGGTGAGCAGTGGCCCCCTCTCAGGTGGAGGAGGAGGCGGAGGGAGCCTACACGGAAAGGCCCCTCCCCGGACAGAGATGGCGCTATGCGCCAATGCTGCGCCTTGGGCGAAAGACAGTCTGGGACTTTTTTGTAATGAATTAATCCAATAGTTTTTTGTGCATCCATTGTACTGTAAGCTCGTGGTTATCAAACAACCGCAGCAGGGCACTTAGTGGTGCTTTTACTCACGTCGCAGTGGCTGCCATGTTAGCGACCAGGCGCGTATTTATAATCCGCTTGTTAGCCCCTGCTTTTAGCTTGGACCGCGCTAGGTGTGCCTCGAACGCCGTCGTGGCTCCCTTGACTGGGCTCTTCGAGGCGACTTGTTCCCCTGCTCGTCCCCCTCTGAGGAGAAGCTGTTCCAAGAACCCCTGTCAGGTTCCTCAGCTCTGCTTCCCCGTTCAGGCTTCGTGACCCCGCTGGCTGCTTCTGCCGATAACGCAGTAGCCTCGTTCCAGCGCCAAGTTGCAAGCGGGGAACTGTCTCGGCAGAGTCTGCGACTAATCCGGGGCAGCAGCAAGGTGCGCGGCATACCTTTTCCCAGAGGACTGGTCGGCTATCCGTCCTCGCCCGCCGTCGACGTTGCGTTCTCTGTCGCCAGGGCGTGCTCCGCGCACATCTTGCTTGCACCCGTGGTTAGTGCAGCGTTTCCTGGCCAAGTCCGGACGTTTGACGTGCGGTCCGAGAGCCCCTTAGCTCCGCTGAAGCCCCCGGCTTCGCCAGGGAGCCGGTAACTTGGCGCAATGGCTGTCTCATTCTCGATGGCGCATGAGGGAAGGTATGAGTGTTGGAGTGAAAGGGGGAGATGGTAAGGTGTATAGACATGACATGGTATGGTATATATGTGGGGTACCAAAGTTGCACATGAGCTATGAGGAAGAGAAGGAGGAGGATGAACTTTATAATAAAGATAAAACCTTCCCGGGAAGGCTTCTCAGTCCAAGAGCCCTCTGGCCTTCCCCTTCAGGCTAGCCCGGTCACTTAGCTTGCGCGGTTCACCAGCTCGTGTGGCCACAAGGGCGGTCCCCCAGGAGGTTGGAGTGGTGTACACAGATAGGATAGGCGGGCTCTGTATTAATGTCGGCCACGTGGGGTTCCTTAACGTGCACCGACGTCGCGTCACACGTTGGCGTCCTTTGCGTTTCGCCGCCATCGAAATACAGTCGTCGCAGGCTGGGATTCGATCCCGCGACCTCGTGTTCGGCAGCCGAACGCCGCAGCGGCGGGTTGCTTCAGAGACGGGTCGGCTGAGGCAGTTTTTGGTTGAAGCGTGTCGAACGAGATTTGTCGCGATTAGCGAAGGCGGAAAAACGGGAAAAGCATCGGCGCCACGGCCGAGCCTGTCGGTAGACTGCATGAGGAATATACGCCTCTACGTGCTGTTGATACGCGCCCAGCGGTTTCTATATCCATCCTCCGTTTTTGTTAAAAGGCGGCGAGCGTGACTGCTGGTCCGGTTGCACGTTAGAAGCCGCTAGTCCTCGTCCTAATTGAGCTCCCGCTATCCGAAACACTGCTGTACTGTTGCCGGCGCGTATCTCCGACCTTTTTCGTGGTCTCCCTGCATTAGCGGCAACGTATCGTGTGTTGTACTGTATATATACACACCGCGAGGAGCGTGCCCGGCATCTGATACTCGGCGGATCGCGTACGCATCCGCGAGTCGCTAAACTGTCCGCGTCTCGCCCCGAGCAGTCGTCGTTCGAGTGGGCGTCCCCGTGTACTACACCTTATCGGCTTCCGATATCGGAGCAGACGACCGTAGCGCGTGCCGTCTGCGACGCGACCGGCATGTCGAGAAGCGGCGTCCCCGGCGTTTTGGAATGCCTCCCGCGTTCCGCTGTCTCGCGGCTTCGTCTGGCCTGCACTGCCTTTCCGGGTTCCTTGACGCGCGCGGTGTTGATTTGCCCCGTTCTTCCCACTTTTTTTTTTTCTGTTTGATTCTGGAGTTTTAGCAGATTGGATTATCCGCGCGTCTACTGCGCATGCGCACGTAGTGCCAGATGCTTTCCCCCCACCGGCCCCCTTGGGGCAGCCCGATCGGCAGCAACAGGAGTGGCGATATGCGCGAGTTCTTCGAATTGCACTAAACACACAACCGTCCGGGTGTGTCATTCATTCATTCATTCATTCATTCATTCATTCATTCATTCATTCATTCATTTTTTCCAAGCGAGGGCTTCCGTCTCGAGATGACGCGCAAAGCGTTAGTAAACATAGACCGCCACGTGAATTCGCCTACACGTGGTAAATAATTTAGGGTAGAATATCTTCTCCCGCGCAGTTTCGATTTCAGCTGTCGAACGTTGGTTGTGACGACGTCGCAAGCAGGTGCCTTTGCAGGCAAAGATGTACTGTACTGTATGAGGTCACGTGGGGATACAAAAGGTGCAGTGTAGCAGCTGTCACTCGGGGCTTCTGGACTGGGCTAGCTGGAGAGTTGAAGCGATTTAAATCGATAAAACGCCGATTATGTCGCAGTTTTTGTGTGCCTCACTCACGTGATCTCGTACCCGTGGACTGCAGTCAGGCCTGGAGTACCGAAGCACAAGTGTCATTCCACGATGGTTGCGATCCAAGCAGGTTTACAAAAAAAAAAAAATTCTACCCCTCTTTCGCGTTCGACTAGAAAGCGACCCCCGAGCTACCCCGAGCAATTCTAGGATTAGGCATTGTGTCCGCGACCAAAGCTTCCGTCTTCGGTTTCCGGGGTTGGGGGTTAACAACCTGACCGGAATTCTTCGTGCAGTGACACAGCACAGGGACAAAAACCCATCCCTTTCCCTTTCCTGAAAGCTAAACATTTCGACAAAGTTGCCTCTCTGTTTGGGAATAACACAGTAATACCCTCGTCACACGGCATTCCTCGAAGGCCTTTCCAGCAAAGGCACCTTTTTTTCACTAAAGGAGCGAAAGCTTCAAGGAGCAGCGACGCTGCTACACGGTGCAGTCCAAAGGTGAAACAGTCGTTGAGGCCTAGCATCTGCTGCTGTTCTCGAGCCGGCTGAAGTGAGTGTGTTAAAATTAAACTGGGGAATTCGGTTCATTCGTTGGGCTTAGACTTTTTTTTCATTCTAATTGCTTGCTTGAAAGAACTACAACAGCTGCTCTCATCAGCAGCAGCAGGTTTTGTGTATTGCCTTGGCCACCAGGTGCACTCGGTGTTGCTGCAACACTTTTACTGTCTTGAAGTATGGGCGTAACATATAAACACCCGTACAAAAAGCAAAGCCAGACACAACTTTCGAATTTTTTAAAGACGTGTTTTCAAACATTGTTGGCTGCATCTACTTTTTTTTTTCATTGCTGCTACTTTTTGACGTTGGATGGCACTGCAATCGCAGGTTCTCGAAGGCCGCGCCTTTGGGCTCCAAAGGTCTCGGACGGGGGCCTTCGCCTCCAAGGCCCTTAGCGGCAAAGGCGCAACAGTTGTGCCGTGTAGTTGCACACCTTACGCCTTCGGATACAAGGACCCGATTCTCAAATGCCTTTGCGGTGCCCGTGTGACAGGGGTATAAATTGTGAGGCATTTCCCCTTTCTGCGTAGCCTTGGCTTCAGTGCTGACAGAAAGTTACAACCGCTCGCTGTTCGGTCGCTGAAACTGAAACTACTTTGGGGGGGGGGGGGGGGGGGGACGCGTGACTTATTAACTGGGCCTAGGCGAATTCAACGCTGTGATCGTGTTTACTAGCACCGTTGTAAAGAAAGAAATACGCGGTGAGAAATTCGCTGCCTCCACCTCTGTAAAAATTAAGACAGCCGTTCTGCTGTGCGGGGACTATCATCAATTCATTTTGAAAGCGATACATAGAGCGTGTACGGGCTTCCATCTCGACAAGCTGATTGATTGATTTAAATGGCGCTGTCACGAAGGCCTTATTCATGGGAGAAAGGAAATGTCGGGTTAAATGACGCGTGTCGGTGGCAGAGTATACCGTGCCATTGCGTGCGTATGCTTTTAGGCGGCAGTTGCGCGCATCGAAGCAATACTTCGGGGGTGAATCGGCCGAGGCGTTCTGAAAAGGACTCAGTCGAGCGGAACGAGGGAAACACGCTGCCGAAGCGAGCGCTGTACTACCTTGTTTGCGGTGAAGGGGGGATGTATCGAAGCAGGGTTCTCCGGAGAACAGTTGGACCCTGTCCACTACTCATTCCGAGATGTGCACGACCTGTGTGCTTTGGCCGACGCCGAGAAAGGCGATCCCCTCTCTCCAAGGTCAGGGGCGAGGCCGAGGGCCCTTCAGTCGCGGAGAGCGAGATCGGAGCTTAGAACGACACCCGCCGCGGTGGCTCAGTGGTGAGGGCGCTCGACTACTGATCCGGAGTTCCCGGGTTCGAACCCGACCGCGGCGGCTGCGTCTTTATGGAGGAAAAACGCTAAGGCGCCCGTGTGCTGTGCGATGTCAGTGCACGTTAAAGATCTCCAGGTGGTCGCAATTATTCCGGAGCCCTCCACTACGCACCCCTTTCTTTTTTCTTCTTTCACTCCCTTCTTTATCCCTTCCCTTACAGCGCGGTTCAGGTGTCCAACGATATATGAGACAGATACTGCGCCATCTCCTTTCTCCAAAAACCAATAACAATAACATAGAACGACCGTTCAATTCGATCATGTCAGGCCTGCGCCTCTTTCGACTCACTTTGTAAGTAATGAACCTCGTTGTGCCCGATAAGTTTTCCACGTTAATTAGCGCGTTTTTTTCTCAGTTTTCCTGTGGATGCTTGATACCAGTAATGAATGCATTCATGAGAAATGCAGAAGTAAGTTTGTGTTTGTTGGCCCACTCGTCCCTTTCATAATTACTCGTTCCTGTGCGTCAATTTGTCGTGCTGTTTATTTTTGTATATCCGCGACAGTAGTAGTAGTAGTGGATAGCAGGCAGAACGGAGAAATGAAATGAAAGGTGAGGGGACAGGAAGAGAGTATAGGGGGAGAGAGGATCTATATGCAAGTGTTCTATTTACGCATGTACAGATCGGGCGCGTGGGATGTGCGTAATCGAAAAGGACAGCGTGTTTAGTTTTTTTTTTTGGGGGGGGGGGGGGGGCCGTAGGGGAGGGCTGAATTTCCGAATTGCTGCGTGGCGTTGTCAAGTGGTATATGCATGCGAACGAGCGCATTCCGCGGGGCTTTTTCTCGTCTGCGCTCACGTGGAAAATAAATAAACGATAATTACTTTTTGGTGACACAAATATTTATACTGAGCTTTGTTCCGTGTCATTGCCGCTCGGCGCTATGTTATGCACGCTGTGGCGATGCCGGTACACAGGAAAAGGCGCGCGAGAATACCCCCCCCCCCCCTTCAAAAAAAAATGTGGATTAGCCCAGCTAATCCAGGATATACAAAGCAAAAGCGAGATTGAGGTCTCCACTGACCCACGGAGCCGGTTGTGCGCCTTTCCTTTCGTGAAAATGAACGGTCTGCAGAGTTGTCAACGCCAATGAACTCTATGAACGTCGTCGGTTCACTTGTTTCGTTTGGTTTTTGAGGAAAGGAAATGGCACAGTAACCGCCTCACATATCTCGGGGGACACACGAACCGGGCCTTAAAGGAGGGAGGGAAAGAGAAGACTGAAAATTGTTTTTTGGGGAAAGGAAATGACGCAGTATCTGTCCATATATCGGCGGACAGTTGGATTTTGAGGAAAGGCGCAGCGGCGGAACACCTGTGGCTCGGTGCTACTAGTGGCGCATGCGCAGTAGTGACTAGGGAGCGAGAGATAGAAAATTTGCAGTGGCTTAGCTGGGCTATGCCAGCATATGCGTAGCGAAATCTAAGGCATAGCATGGTTAGCCTTTGTTAATCTTGATTCCAAGTCCAAGTTAGTCTGGTTGTCTAGCTATGTTGTCGCATTAAAGACGACACAACTGTGATTGCGGCGCACGCGAACTCTCCTTTTCAATCCTGTGACATCTTATCACGCATGCGACGCAGCTGGCGAAGCGAGTGGAGGCGAGCGCAACGAGGTACGCGGTGTGACGTCATACCAAACGGCAGCGGCGGCGAGCCGCGCGGTGTGACGTCATGCCAGATGGCGCGCCGAGCGCGCAAGACAGTAACCGTCTCGCATATCTCGGGTGGACACCCGAACCGCGCCGTAAGGGAAGGGATAAAGGAGGGAGGGAAAGAAGACAGAGAAAATTGAAAGTTGCATTTTGAGGAATTTCGAATCCGACCGCGGCGGCTGCGTTTTTATGGAGGAAAAACGCTAAGGCGCCCGTGTGCTGTGCGATGTCAGTGCACGTTAAAGATCCCCAGGTGGTCGAAATTATTCCGGAGGCCTCCACTACGGCACCTCTCTCTTCTTTTCTTCTTTCACTCCCTCCTTTATCCCTTCCCTTACGGCGCGGTTCAGGTGTCCAACCATATATGAGAGATATACTGCGCCATTTCCTTTCCCCAAAAACCAATGATATATATTTTGAGGAAAGGCGCGGCGCTGCGCAGCGGCGGATTACCGGTGGCTCGGTGCTACTATAGTGGCGCATGCGCCGTTGTGACTAGGGAGCGAGAGAGAGAAATGCGCCGTGTGTCGTCACTGCTCCTCGCGCATGCGCAACACGGCTCTCCAGGAATCGCGCGAAACTGCTCAACCTGCGGCCAGCAAAGCTTTCGCTTTAAAAATGGTTCAGGATATGACGCCGTCACGGTGGCGCCGATGGGTTGGTTGTTCGCGCAACTTTATAATCGAGGCTCTCTAGGTGTGTTGAGACGGTCTCGATCGTAGCGAATTGCTGAATGCTAAATAGGACTAAACAGGAACGCTAAATGGGCATGGGAAGAGCATGTAATGCGAAGGCTAGGTAACCGATAGTCGTTAAGGATAACAGACTGGATGCGGCAGCGGGTCATGTGGGAAAATTAGATGGGGAAGTTTGCGGGGATGAGGTGGCGGTGGTGGTGAAAACATTTATTAATCATAGAGAGGGGTGTTGGGCGTCGTGACCTGAAGGGTCACGCCGCGTCGCGACCTGAAGGGTGGCCGCAGCTGGCACTGGACAGGGGGTGATTGGAGATATGTAGGAGAGGAATTTGTCCTGCAGTGGGCGTAGTGGGTGATGATGGTGAAATAGGGGACGCTGTGTCGCTGCCGTAATGCGTTTTAGGTGCCGACTTTGTAATCTCGTCATTATCACTGAAAAAAAAAATGGCATTTTCTAGCCCCATTATTACGAATTTTGCGAGCCTTCTGTTGCAGGCGTTGCTGCGTCCATGCTATAGTGTAGCTTTCATTCTTGCTTCGGATTATCGCGCGTCTTTGTCTGCGCGCGATAAGAAGTTAAAAGCTACGCCTCGGCTCTGAGGCCGCGCCTCGGCCGATTGGCTTATCTCGATTGCTGGCGGGGTTCGTAAAGACAAAGCGAAATAATCTTACCTTCTACATTTTGCCCGCATGCAAACGCGGCCGCTGCGACGAGGAGTCGAACCTTCCGACCTTCGCCCATCATTGGGGCGGGCGATATCTCTAGGTGCGTGTATATAGTAGAGGTGTACTAGAGGCCCAGATTTGTTTTACAGCGATAGCTGTTATAGGCGCCCGTCCCTGGCTTTCTCGTCGGCGTAACCGGTCAACCTGGGTCGAATGAGCCTACGGGTGGCCCTGTTTGGAACAGCCGCCTGCCAGTGCGGGGGTGCATCACGTGACCACCACACCTCTGCGATATGACGTCACTTCTTTTCTACCTCAAAATACCCCTAAAAATTGAACGCCTAAACAGCTATCGCTGAATCTCGTGTTGCATAGTCGTAATCCCTACCGCGGCGGCTGCGTTTTTATGGAGGAAAAACGCTAAGGCGCCCGTGTGCTGTGCGATGTCAGTGCACGTTAAAGATCCCCAGGTGGTCGAAATTATCCCGGAGCCCTCCACTACGGCACCTCTCTCTTCCTTTGTTCTTTCACTCCCTCTCTTATCCCTTCCCTTACGGCGCGGTTCAGGTGTCCAACGATATGAGACAGATGCTGCGCCATTTCCTTTCCTCAAAAAACCAATTATTATTAATAGTCGTAACCGTCCTGTGAGTTTTTACTTCGGCATCGAGAGAAAAATTTCGATAATATTGTGGTGTAACTTCCTTTATGCGAGGATCGGGAAGTGAACAAAAAGAAAAAAAGTGTGCTCCTCGCTCTTATTTGGGAAGCAGTCGTTCACTGTACCTGTAAAATAAGGGTTCCCATTGGCAATGCGTCGACGTGTACTTTCGCCGGTTGCACGATGTGTTCGGCGAAGTGCTGACAGCCGAAGCCCTCGCTCGACCGCAAGCGATTCCTGGAAAGCGGTGGGGGACGCACACGTGGTGTGGCGCAATCGCTCGACCGGCCAACATGCCAGTGCCGGCCGGCCCTGCGGAGGGTCAATTGATGCGGCTGTTGCGTGCCACGTGCCGCGCTGGTGTCGTCAACCCACGGGCCGGCGACGCAACATGGGCGCGTTGTGAAACAAAAGAGGGGGGGGGGGGGGGGTGGCGTGCGTCGCCTTGCGAAGTGACCATTTCTCGGCATGCTGTCTTGCGGAAGACCAGTGCGGAGACGTCGCGCCCCGCCGTGGTCGCCCGGTAGCGTACGCAGGGTTTGCAGGGAGCGGAAAAGCGGTCTACTCTGGCTCCGAATAAGCCAAAACTGTTAGTCACATTATGCTGTAATTTACAGCTTGCAGAATATTGAGAGAGAGAGAAACAACACATATTAGCACCCGTTGAAGAGGTTGACGGGGATCCGAGGCGCAGCTCGGTCCCAGCCACGTCCTCCCGGGACCTCAGCCGTCGACCGGGATCTCCAGGATCTCAGCAGCTGCCAGGGCGAGACGGATGACTTCACGTCGTGCCTGTTCTTCCAGTTCTGTCAGGTTCTCCACACAGCTAGGACACGTCCGTATACGGGTCGTGTCCGCTATGACCTCGCAACGCCTGCACCTGGGGCTAAAAATCTCCGGGTGCCACTTGCTACGTTTGGAAATACTGTGGATTGAGCGCATATTTCCCGAACGAAAAACCCCGTTCACAGACGTCATTTTCGCGTTCTTGTTTGAACCGCACATCTCCAACCAAAAATGTTAACTTTAACCCAACGTTTCGAAGCCCACTCGGCTCCTTCACCAGGGGTGACTGAGGGCAGTAGCTAGCGTCTTTTAAGTATGGAGGGGGGGGGGGGGGGGTCAAAGGAACGACCCAGACAGGCAAATATGTCAAAATGTTTAGTTTTCAATTGTTTGAACCGGAAAGTGCGGAGATGGCTCTTCATCTGCATGAGAGGGAAGTTGTTGAAAGGACGCAGTAGTGTAGCCCCAGAAAGCTTTCCAGTGAGTCCGAAGTTTCCACTGACTCTAGTGCCGGAGTGAGACAGAGGTGCACTCCAGTCCACTTTTTGAGGGAAGGCGCAAAAACGTCGAGGAAGAGAGTGGAGGACGAGTCACGCCTTTCCATCTCAATACCTTCTGTGGCATTCCTATGAACGCCATCGTCGCCCCCCCTCCCCCCCAGCACAGGTCTCTAGCGTTTCCTCAGTAAATACTCGCTCTCTCCCCTTTTGAGTTTAGTAACAGGGATTCGAACGCCAGGAGAAAGTCGAGATAGGTACAGGTGCCTTCCAAGTGTAAACGAAAGGCAATGTTACCAAAAAAAAAATTAATTTCATCGCCTTTATTTCATGCATCCTGGAATAGACGTATGCTTCCTAATTTTCATTTTGTGAAGTGCACAGTGCACCCGCAAATCTCGACCACCACGTTTTGAATTCAAAGAAATGTTTTTTTTTTTCGATAGTCTCGCCTTTCATTTTCTTTTGACGGTGATTGTACAGTAATGCAAGAGAATGCACCATTGTACCCTTAGGACGAATGTCCTTATACACCGATCCTCGAAAGCTGGTGGTAACCAGTGGGGCTTCGGGTTCACGCAGGTTAAGGGGCATCCACCCTCTCCTTTTCTATACAATGGAGGGCTATTTTCCCTCACGCTAAGTTCTTTTTTGTTGGCAGAGCAGGAAGTGAAAACGTGGTCTGTGAACGAGGGTTTTTGGCTGCAAAAATTTTCCTGCAAGTCAGCTTTCCTGTAATTCTGCAGGCTTGGCGCGTGCGCAGGTCATTACTGGAAAAAGGTTGTAGCAAGTAAAACCATACATCATTCCTTCAAAAAAAAACTTCATCATTCATTATTCAAAACAACGATGACGAAATATGCCCCCGTAAAGCCCAGAAAACCTGCGCCAAAATCCTCTTTCTAATCGGAAATGATCCGGATCCCACGGATCGAAATGAGCCAAATCCACTCTGGAGAGCCGTCTTTGTCAGCTTGTGCCTCGTAGCTTTTTGCTGTTTTAAGCGTGGTAACATTTAGTCCTTTTCCAGCGCTAGTTTACGATTAACTAGCCGTGGCGACGTAGCAGCGTTCGCGGCCTGTCGTGAAACCCCTGAATGAGACTCCTGTAGTGTTAATAATTTAATAATTGTTTTTTGGGGGAAATGAAGTGGCGCAGTATCTGTCTCACATATCGTTGGACACCTGAACCGCGCCGTAAGGGAAGGGATAAAGGAGGGAGTGAGAGAGGAAAGGAAGAAAGAGGTGCCGTAGTGGAGGGCTCCGGTATAATTTCGACCACCTGGGGATCTTTAACGTGCACTGACATCGCACAGCACACGCACAGCACTGCATGCGTGAAGTGTTCGCGCATGCTTTTGCCATGCCTCGCTCCCGGAATGCCGCGACATCACGTGCTTCGTTTGCTTCTTTCCGCGCCTCATGCATGGCTAATTTTTTTTTTTTACTCTAGCGTTAACCTCCTTCGGTTTACGTCAAGCAAACGGGTGCAGCAACACGTTCTCCCCAAACATTATACCTTTCGCCGCAAAAGCGAGAAAAGTTGAGGAGCAGGCTTTGGCGCTTTGCCGGGATTGAGTTGAGCCTTGAACGCGTGGCTGCATGAACCAAAAAGAAAAAAGAAAATTAAGGGCACTCCGAGGAGGAAGTTCACCCTGGCCTTAAAACAGCCAAGACGGACAAAACTGACACGCGTCGCTCCGTGCCAGAGCAGTGCGCTGTGTTCAGGAAGACCGAAACTGGTGGTGGTTACTTAGGGGTATCCTGGGGAGCGGATACTGGACGCGGGTTATGTTGCCCAGTTGGTTGGAGCACTCTTGGCGTCCGGGGGGGGGGGGGGGGGGGATTGTTGCTGTCGAGGCTGGTTGGTGGCTCGTGGTGTACAGGAACGGACGGTACGAAGTTCAGGGAATGCAACGAAAAGAGAAGGGCGCAGTAAAAAGCGCGTTGTCAGGCTTCTTCCCTTTGTTCCTTTCTTTTCTACAGCGATAGTTGTGTACCTTCGCCCGTTGCGACTGCGAGCGAGTCTCTCCGGTGATTCAGCGACTTTGCCAAGTGGCGACGGGGGTGTGTGGGGATAGTGGGTTTGGCGAACAGCCAACGTAATTCTTCCCCTAAAACTGCGTTCCGTCATTACGGCTTGTCTTTTGTGCTTTGTTTTTTGAATTCGCGGGGAATTCGAAGGTTCTGAAACGAACGACGGGCCTGCGCCCTGTGCCGTTGATTCGTGAGCGGGCTTGTTTCGCTCCGCGCCACCCCATGAACTTGGTAAACCTCCATTCACTGAACCTGCTCTGCTGCATGTGACATTTTTTTGAAGATTTTCCTGTCCATTTTATTGCCCGAATTTCATGCCAATTCCCCGAGCCTATCTCTTCCCCTTGGGGCTCGCCAACCAGCGGAGATGGAGAGGAGAAAGGGGAATAATAATTGGTTTTGGTGGAAAGGAAATGGCGCAGTATCTGTCTCATATATCGGCAGACACCTGAACCGCGCCGTAAGGGAAGGGATAAAGGAGGGAGTGAAAGAAGAAAGCGGTGCCGTAGTGGAGGTCTCCGGAATAATTTCGACCACCTGGGGATCTTTAACGTGCACTGACATCGCACAGCACACGGGCGCCTTAGCGTTTTTCCTCCATAGAAACGCAGCCGCCGCGGTCGGGTTCGAACCCGGGACACAATAATAATATAATAACTGGTTTTTGGGAAAAGGAAATGGCGCAGAAGTGAAGGCCATCTATTCAAGATAGCGCTGTGTAAGTGCAGTGTGCGTAGGGGGGGGTGACGATCTCGTAATACAATGAACTGTTCGAGATGCCGTGCCCTTTCCTGTGGTAATGCGATGATGTCTGATGCACGGGCGTGGCCGTTTCGAGAACGCTGGGCGGCCGTTATTATTACTACTTTTACTTTTTTTTTACCACTGATGTGCGGCGCAGTGCTAACGTGCTAACCTCCGTTCTTCTCTCATTTTGTCGCCGTGCCCGGCTGTCGAACCCGCAGCCGCAGAAAGAGCCGCGGCGGGTGCCAGCGCTTACATACATACCTGTGATCCACGCCGGCGTAATGGGAGTCGTAAGAAACCGCGCCCCCCTCCGCGAGGTGTGCGGCGATGGCACCGACCCGCGAAAAAAAAGAGTTGCTCTCTCTCTCTCTCTAGAACGCGCGTCGAAGATAAGGACGAACGCTGATATGCATGAAAGGCAGAAGGACGCCGGAGTACTCCGTGCAGAGAGCAGCGCCGAGTCGGCGGCTTCCGTAAATCACACGACGCCCTCCGCTCCACTTGTCTCGCCCATCTCGGCTTCGCTGTGTGTGTCCCTTCGCAACGCATGTGTGCATATCGGAGCAGGGGGGGAGGCAGTTTGCTTAGCAATTGCTCGCGCGTGCCCGCCGCGCCGTTTGGGCGTGGGCGTTTTTCGCGCGACGACGCTGACGGCGCCCAGGCAGCAGGCGAGAGCCAGCCGAAGAGCGCGGGCATGCATGCAACCAAAGCAAAAAAGAAAGACAAGGTAGTTGCGAGACTACGCCTTCTGGAATGCGGCTCCTGCCGGCGCCGCAGAGCGCGCGCGCGCCGCGCGCTTTGGCGTGTCGCGCTGAGCGAGCGAAAGAAGCAGAAAACGACTGCAGCGCTGCTGCCGGCCCTTGTCAGGGAGCCGCACTCGGCGCTGGGAGAGCCCGGGGAGCCCCGCGATAAAGGCTACGCGGCCCCGCACCGGCGCCGGCTGTTTGTTTGGTCGGCGTGCAAACAAACGCCCCATTCCGCCGGCGCCCCTCGCAGCTGCTAGTCGACCGGGAATTAGTAGCGACGCGAGCGAGCTCGGGCTTCGGCCTCCGCCCGCGGAGGGCGCCCCCCAGCTGAGCCAGCGGTTCTGCCGATAGCGCTGACCGAGGGTCGTATGTGCGGGGACTTTGGCCTCGGTATTGGGACTCTTCTGTTTCTGTGTGTTGCCTCGGGAGTGGGACTGGGAAGGTGGGGCGCTGCGAGCTAGTCACATTTCGCTGTTGCGGCATCGCGAACCAAAGCAGGAAGACCGAACGCTTTTTTTCTCTGTTGTATTGCTTGTGGCAGTAGCAAGCAGCTGCGCGTTTGCCCGCAGTTGTTGTTGTAGCAGCTGGTGCTTTATGTCATGCCACATGAGAGGGTGCCAACAAGGAGAGCACCGGTGTGTGTGTATGTGTGTGTTCCTCTGTGACCTCGTTTTCTTGTCGCACTATCTGAGCCAGTGCTTGATAGCTGCGGCCTTTTCATTCTGATTCCCTCAGCTTTTATTACATTATTTTCATGTTAGCATGTGTAGAAACTGCACTAAGACAGCGGGAAACCATTGTCAGTGTAGCGCGCAATTGTCGAGATTGGTTGAATTTGAAGGTGTCAAAAATGTTATCTTGTGGAAGAGGTGTTAAGCGCTGTGATGTAGGGTTCATGGTTGCCATTACGTATAAAGTTCCCCGTACCATGGGAGCTTCTATTTCACTCTTCAGTCTTCACATGCAATACACTCGGCCGAGGTTCCAGTTTGATGGTGCAAACATTGCTACTACATTGCGTACTTTCTAAGAGTAATCCACTGAAGAAATCCATGGACTTTTTGTTCTTTGCATTCACGAGCTTATGCCCTTGGGGAACACCCTGGAAACATGATGAACCTGAACCTTTATACACGTAGCCTTTATCAAAATATCATAAGTTAATCTACAGGCATTAAAATATCTACAGGTGGAGATATTTTAATGCATGACTTATCTTTGAGCACATTTCCAGTGCAAGTTGTAGAATTCCCTCGGAAGTAAAAACTTTAATTTGTGCTTAGTGCATGCAAAAACTTAGTTTTATTATGAAATCTTCAAAAGCATTTATATTTGTTTCTGCTTAGAATTTCCAATTAATTTAGCTAGTATTAGTTGTACAGAGTCAACAAAAAAGTTGCAAACACAGAACTGGCCATCTCCAAGTCTGTTCAGATGTTTTGCTGCTAGACCCAACCAGATATTTTAATGCATGACTTATCTTTGAGCACATTTCCAGTGCAGGTGGTAGGATTCCCACAGAAGTAAAAACTTTCATTTGTGCTTAGTGCATGCAAAAACTTAGTTTTATTATGAAATTTTCAAAAGCGTTTATATTTGTTTCTGCTTAGAATTTCCAATTGATTTAGCTAGTATTACTTGTACAGAGTCAATAAAAGGAGTTGCAAACACAGAACTGGCCATCTCCAAGTCTGTTCAGATGTTTTGCTGCTAGACCCAATAGATTATATCTTGTGCAGTGGTCCCTAATTGTTATAAAGGCAATCTGCATTATTGTCAGTCATACAATAAAGCAACAAGATTTTATTCACGCAGTTTGAGCGTGCAGCCAAGTGCTTCTTTGATTTGTTTGCAGTTGTTTCAATTGACTTCACAATCCAGTGGCATGTTACTATAGTCAAAAAATTTACTTTTCCTAGGTCAGTGAGCATGCACAATGCTTTATTTGCAGTCATTTGCCCCAGCTTTGGCTTTCAACTGTGACAAAAGGACTATAGACACCTCATATTAGTTGTTTTCTTTTCCATAACAATACATAAGATATTAGAATACGTGCATTACTACATTTTATTTGCCTACGACCAATAAATAATTTATAATTCAATTTTTATGTCGTGCTGTTTCGGTTATGGTTTCATCAACAAAACAATGGCTGTGTCATATAAGGAGTGTTAAGGTCACGTGAGACATGAAAAAACTGCAATATTATTTGCTGATACTTTTTTTTGTTGTTCCAACTCTTGAAGCAGGCTAGCTTAAGCATTGTAGTGAACTAAAACTACGTATCAATGGTTAGATAGCAGTTTTTCTCGTGCCTTACGTGACCTAAATACTCCTTATGCGCCATAGCTATCGATCGTGGAAACCAAAGCCAAAACATCAAGAAAAAAATTTGGGTATAAATTTTGCAGAAGTTGTAGGGGAATGCCACAGGATGGTCTGTGAATTCTTATGTTTAACGCATCATTTGAAAGAAGAAAACACACAAAAAAATTTGGTGTTTATAGTCCTTTGAAGTCAGCCGCTACGGTGGCTCAGTGGTTATGGCGCTTGGCTGCTGATCCGAAGTGCGCGGGTTCGATTCCGGCCGCAGCAGTCTCATTTAAATGGAGGCAACATGCTAGAGGCCCATGAACTGTGCGACTTCAGTGCAAGTCCAGGTGGTCAAAATTTCCAGAGCCCTCCACTACGGCATCCCATTGTCTGAGTTGCTTTGGGACTTTAAACCCCATAAACCAACCAAGTCCTTTAAGGCCTGTTCGGCATGGTCTTGGATAATAGCATTTGAATATGTTTTGTTTACCTTGCAGTGGCAACAGCAGTAGTGGCAGGAACCACCTGGGCCCGTGAAAGGCTGGAAAGTAGCGGGCATCCAGGATGTTTGCCAAGAAAAAAAAGAAGCCGATCATTTCGGCGCCGAGCAACTTCGAACACCGTGTGCACACGGGCTTTGATCGACGAGAGGGCCGCTTTGTCGGACTTCCACCGCAATGGGCCAGCCTCATCGGCTCGGGCCAAGATCGTCCGAAGCCCATTATCGACCCTTCAAACATCACGCCCACTGAGATACTTGACATGAAGCTGCATGTGAGTCTCGTACTTCCTCCTCATGCTCGCCTATGTGAGTGGTAATGAAATTTCCTCGAGGTGCTGAAATTTTTCTTCAGAAGTCGTAAGCACAGTGTAAAAATTTTTTAAAGTTTGAATGGTAAGCTGTTCTTGTAAAGAAGTAGAAACACCAAATATGTGTTGTTTTCTATTGTTGGAACGATGCGCAGGACTTCAGCAAATATGAACAGCCTTTTGCATTGCACCAACACACGATAAATAATTTAAATGTTGTTTTGGTTTCAACAGTCGTTTCAATCGTGACATGAAATTTGTCCACACTAACCATATCATCTGTAATTGAATTTTTTTCTCAAATCATTTCGGCTTCAACAGCTGGGCATTGGCTGTGGCGTAAAGATGAGTTAAGGCCACATGAGGCATACCAAAAGTGCATTATGGTCGTTATCTTCTTCGTTTTAATTCACCCCAGCTCTTATGCAAGCCTGCCCAAGAGCTGGAATGGCAAAAAAATGAACCAGCTGCGGTCATATGTATCGCAGTTTTTATATGCCTTGCATAACCTCAACACGTCCTTTACATCATAGAAACGATGTGAGTAAAAAAAAATCAGTTATAAAATATTCAGTTGGTGTAGGTGAACTCTGTATCATGATTCATGTATACTAATGGAGGCATCGACCGATGATAACCTCTAGGCTCAGGTGAACCATTCCGGAGAAAAAAAATCATCCAAAAATGTGGTGGCTCTGCTTAATATGCTTTCTGTACACTCTTCAGATACTGCATAAGGTCATTTCCCTGTGTATAAAATGCATGCTCATTAAATAGAAGTGCCTCAGGGTTGATGTTTGCCTTTTCTGATTCTGTCTAATTTCCTATTTTGACGTGCTGATGCACTCTGCCCCTAAAACTGCATATTTTCTTTCTCAGTATGACTGTTAACAATTCAGTCGTTTTTTTTTTTAACAACCCTCGAAAAAATTGGAGGGGACACTTGAACTCTGTCTTAAGGGTATGACAAGATAGCGGTAATGGGTTAATGCCCGTATATGCGGAATTAGTCATTCTCGACTTGACATTCATAGATCCCTGGCAGTCCTCATACCACTCCTGGTGAGCGATGTGCCACTGCCCTGCGACGGCAGGTGCTGCCACAGGTGGGCCTCCTGCGACCCAGGGTGCTCTTCCGGAGCAACTTCTTGCAACCAGTCATTAAAAATTAAAACTGCCACCTGCCGCGGTGGCCAGTTTGTTCACAGTTCAGTAAGAGGGTTGTGATGACTCCACAATATCACGTAATCTCAGTTGCTTCTCCGAGGATTTTTCGCTCACAGCGCCAGCGCCACCGAGTTTTCCGCAGAACAGGAGCCTTAACGCTGTTGCATTAAAATTTTTGTGTGGCAGCAGCGCACAGATGGCTTTGTAAGTGAACACCTCATGCTGGAAATTATAGATTTCACCCTTTTTTACATGAGTAGTATTTCAGTCGAAAAGTTCTCATGTTTGCATGAAAGCTTTGGTTATGTTTCATCTCAACTTTCAAATGGAAGACTTTCACTCCAAAGTGCCATGTTGCCGTGTGTTTCATCACTGCCCAGACCATCGTACGAGGTGGAACCCCTGGCGGCACAAGCCCAGTGTCCCGAGGCCCATCGCGGACGGGCGGGCCCGTGTCGGTGACGCGCTCCAACTCGCTGCGCAAGGAGAGCCCTCCCATGATCCACCGGGACATGAGCCGTCTTCCGCCTCCTGTGCCCGAGCACGACACATTCCCCGACACTGTCCCGGGATCTCAGGGCCACACATTGCCCCCATATGCGCACTACCAGATGCAGCCACCCAGGGGCCAGCACCCACAGGTCAGCCTTCACAGTCAAGTCGTTTTACTTCCACTCTTGTGTGACGATTCAGCTCTTTGGTTCTAAAGGATAGGCATTGCTGATGTTATGATACTCTTTCTGGGTGCTTGCAGTCAAAATGTGCTCTCATCCTCGCCAAGAAAAGTGATGCAGCAGGGGCAGTTTTATGGAAGGATGTCACCTCCGCCAAAGAGAAATTTTTCATAAAAAAAAAAACTGTGCTGAATCCTTTTTTATTATTATTATTAAGAAAAGTCGAAGAAATACACTGTTCAAATGGGATCGCCCCCTCCAAGAGTGACCTTTATATCCACCCCTGAACTTTAGATGGTTTCTAGTGCGTAAGCATGGAAATGCCTGTTCATGTCTGTCATGGACATATGATGAAGCATGCCACCACTGGAGAGCTGAGGGAGCATTTACACAGATAGCAACCCCTCTACTTGTGGTACTTCTGATTCCTCATTTAACAGTGAGGTGAAATTCCCATGTGTTTTGTTTGGACATCAGGTGCTTACCTGCAAACTTCTTTTTGTCTTTCCTGCTGTGCATTGTGCCATGCCTTGAAGAAATCGTACTGTATATCAAGATGAAATAATTTGGCAGCAAATAAGACATTTGTAAACTATTAGTAGTTAATAGTTGCTTGCCCCGGTTGTGCCTGCACATTTCCAAAAGTGTTATGCTCCAGCCTTGCTACACATCTTGTTCAGTGCCCCCAGGAGGTTGTTCATTTAAATATGTTCAAGGACTCGCCCAAAATACAGTTCTACTTTCAATTTTTATCGGTTATATAGTAAGCATCTAATGGAGCTTAATTAAAAGTATTACTAGCTGCAAGTAGTGTGCTTCCAGTTGCTGTGAGCGTGTCGTTGGGCTTGTTGCAGGCCCAGCATCCGATAGGGGGAGGGCGCATTCCACCCGACCACCTCCAGGGTCATCCGAATGCATACACCCCCGGCTACATGCATCCACAGCAGACCCACCCCCAGCAGGACAGGTCGGGTGGCGACACACAGGAGCTCCTTCCCGAAAGTCCGTCGCCCGCCCACATGCAAGGCCATCCGCATCACTTGCAGCAAACGCAGGTAGGCTGGTGCTTCTGATGACTTCCTCCGCAGCTTACATCGGCCTTTTCAGACCCATGCTCAAACATCTGCATAACCTCTGCTGTCCTGAATGCCTCTGATTATCTAGTGTTACAGGCTATCTGTAAGCAGCAGGTTGCAGATTGCAGTTGTTTATTCTTCACAAATGGCATTGACTTTGTGTGGGGGTAGGGGCTCTGTAAGCAGCAGGTTGTAGATTGCAGAGTTGTTTATTCTTCACATATGGCATTGACTTTGCGCGGGGGTAAGTGCAGCTGTGAACAAGCCTTAGCATAAAAAGCCCAGTGTCTTCGCAAATATTCATCGACTTGTGAAGACCAATGTCTTCATCGACTCGTACTAAGATTTTGCCTTCAGTGGCCCTTCGGTTTCAACGCTCTGTGGAACAAGGAGAATTCACATTCTTATATCCATTTGGTTTGCTTGTCCAATTATTTTTGCTACTAAGCTTCTGTGTTTCACAACATCCACACAGTATTCACAACCTACAGAGTGGATGCCTTTGCATGACATATAGATTAGTATTGTGTGGAATCCGGTACTTGTTTTAGTGAGGCAAAAACTTCTGCACCTTGAAACTTGAGGAACTGGGCCTAGACATTGTCTCAGTTCTGTCATAATTTGCTGCTACAATCGTTATAGTAGAACCTTAGCAATGCTTTGAAGGAGGCTAGTTGGTTGTTCAGATTGTATTGATTTTAACATGTGCCATATTTTAGCCTGAGCAGACCAATAGCCTTGTGTTTGGCGCTCTTTGGCCTTATGTGCTCTTGTGCCAAAGAAACCCAGCTTCATCGTGGTTGTCCATATTAACATAGGAGTGCGCTAACTTCTGTACAAACTATGCAGTATGGAAACACAAAGGACACAGCAAGCAACAACAAGTAGCGCAGACTTTCGACTTGATTTGTTTTTGACAGCGCACATTCTTGCATACTCCTCATCATCAGATACACAAGGACCAAGCGTAAAAAGCAGAAGCATAACACCAGATATGAATTTTTCAAACCTGTGTGCACAAGTAATTTCTTTTTTGTCAAAAATAAATTGAGTTGAAAGTCTGTGCTTGTCTCATGTTGTGTCCTATGTGTTTCCATACCATACAGTTTGTACCGAAGTTAGTGCACTCCTGTGTTAAAAAAGTATAACCTCATTGATATGTTCCAGGTCAATGCAATTTCTTGGTTCAAAGCTCAAAATCATGAGTGATAAAAATGTCCCATAAAGTTCCATTGTTTCTCTTCCAGTTGATGCATTATCTGATAGTACAATCTACTGGCAACTAAGTTCATAATTTCATCAAAATCTGATCGTATGAAATTGTAAGTGAGTAAGCCGTTTTGGTGGCTCTGTGTTTGGCAGGTGTTTGGCTACTGACCTGAAAGACGCGGGTTTGATCCTGGCCGCGGCCGTCACATTTTGATAGAGGCGAAAGGCTCGAGGCCCGTGTACTGTGTGATGTCAGTCCACGTTAAAGAACCCCAGGTGGCCTAAATTTTCCAGAGCCCTCCACTACAGCATCTTTCATAGCCTCAGTCATTTTGGGACGTTAAACACCACAAAGCCAAATTAAACCAAACTTTAAGTGACTGACAGATGGTGTGCCAATATGATGGGGCATGCGACTTGAGTAAAAGCCAGCGGCAGTCATTCGCCAGGGCGGCTTCTTTGCAGTGCATAATTGCAACAGGGAAAAGCATTCAAAAACCAGCAGCAATAACAATGAAGAGATCCCTGCTACTATCCCCATTGTCGTCACTGGATACGTTGCAATGCTTCTTTCATACTAAGCACATGCCGATAAAGTCTACAAGCACTAGAAAAGCTTATCGGACCTTGCACCAACAAGCTCTGACCAATCTTTTTGTAAGGGAAAGTATCAGTGACTGCCTTTGTACCTCATTTTTGAGCCATTTCTCAAATGTCTTAATAATTTTGATTGAGACGTTTTCCCAGATACATTTTTTCCCACATTTTTTTTTAACGTATCAACGAGGTTCTACTTCAAGGTCACATGTATGCCAATTCCACCTGCTTAAATTTGCATTTACAGTTAAGTTTGGTTAAGTATAGCCTAAGCCTTACTGTTTTTCATTCTTGAAAGCATAGTGAAGGAAGTGGTGAGATCTGAAAGGGGCATAAATGTTCACAGGGGCGCTCGCAGCATGGCACAATTACTCCGCAGCCATCTCACGGCATTTCGTCACAAAATGGCAGCTACTATCCTGAACAGGTATGTGGTCATAGGAGCAACTTTTTAAGTACAGTAATGTTTCTGATCAGATGGCATTCAGTGCATGAGGACAAACATTTTACGGTGTAAAACTTTTCCACAATCTCTGGCATAGAATTTTGGGATGTATGTACAGAAGGGCCTATTTTTCACCTATACTTGTCAGTGTGCTTAAAAACGTATTTTTTTATGTATCGCATTTTTAACTAGGCATTTGTACCGCATGTATTAAGTGCAGAGCCTGGAAAAGAGCCTTGTGATATGTGATTTAGTGTAGCACAGGTTTTCTTTGGGTGTCATTGCACAACAACAGCAACGCAGGATTATTTCGTAGAAAATATTGACTTTGTTGGTGCACAATACTATCAGGTGCATCTTACAGTGCTGTTTGCACTCACTTATTCTTTTTTTTTTTATTGTGATTCAGTGTGCCAATGGTGCATGTACAGACATGAGCAATATGAGAGGGAATCAAGTTTGTGCAGTCATTTATTGATTTCTTCATGAGTGTGTGTGACAAGCGCAGCTTTTCTGTTTTTTAACTAGTTTTCCTCTTTGTATAAGATGTCCAAAAGTCATTCTCAAACTTAGTGAAGAAATAACCAGAAAATTTGCAATTTAGTGAAACATGTTTGTCTCCTCTCATATTGCTCATGACGGTACATTTATTCTTCATGGAAGTTGCTGGAAGTTTGTTAGCTGCTCTGACATATTGTTATGTTTATGTTGCATGAACACTTGTATGACTTCGTTAGTGTGCTACTGTGGTTAGGACGTACGTTAAGGCAACAAGGGACAAAGAGGGCACATGGACAGACGGAATGCAACTGTAATGAAATCAAGGATGAAAATTCTACTCGGCCCATTCGTGCTTTACAATCACTTGTAATTTGCTACCACTAGCATGGGTGTATGTAAGCTATATGTGTACTGAGTTCTTATGTTTTACCTAACCTTGGCTGTGATGAGCTGTTCTCTTCATATACATATGATTGAGTAACAAACTAATTATTGCTGATGTTTTCTGCTGAGTTCAAAGCGTTTCTCCAAAGAGTATAACGAAGCTCAACTGTGAGTTAGGTACAAGTATCCAGAAGTCACCTACGTGTGCTCACTAGTAGTACATTGGTGGCTGTTGCTTGTCCATCTTTGTGGTGGTGTCCTTGAAACCACTTGTGTATACAGGCTGAAGCCATAACTTTGTTGCCCAACTCATGAATTTGTAAAAAGCACCATTTTCCTTGACCCTAGATGAACCTGGCTAATAGCAGTGTCCATAACTCCTCGCAGGAACTGCCCCCGCACAATGGGCAACAGCCACATCCTGGCCACTATGGTAGCCGGGACCACTTGCCCGCCCCGCACAGCTTGCCGCCTCATCCGCACCATTCACAGCCCCCGCACCACGTTTCACCACATCTACACCATCCTCCAACTCATGCCGGGCAGCAACAGCCACCACATCAGCAGCATCCACCACAGCATCAGCAGTTGCGGCAGTCGTCTCCACATCGGGAGAGCTGGGGTTCGGGCCAAGAGCGCTACGATGCCAGTGACTGGGAGTCCTCGGGATATGGCGCTGCTGCTGCCGGGCCCCCTCCTCACTCCCGACCACCTCCGCATGGGTCACAACAGCCACAGCAGCACATTGCGGGCATGCCACCACCTGCAGCTGGCAGTCACCCGCCTCCGTCCTTACATCACCCTGGTGCTGTCCAGCAGCACCAAGCACCTCCACCGCTGCACCCTGGCGCTGCACCGCACCCCCAACATGGACCACAGCAGCAGCCGCACCACCCTCGGGGTCCCTCTCCCATGCATGCCACACAACCCCCCCACCACCAGCCTCCAGCGCAGCAGCACATTCCCAATGGGAAGGTTCCCACACTCAATGGTGGACACCGGATGTCCCCGTCTGGAATGCCACCGCAGTATGCTGTCAATGAGGTGAGTTGACAACTGTCGTGCTTTTGCTCTTTGGAGCATTAATGTCTTCATTTTCAGCTGATTTAAGTTCTCTGCTGTATAAAAAGTTAAAAACTCTCTCAGTAGATCTGCTAGCTTGTGCTAATTGTGGCCTCCCAACCCCTGCAAATGTGAGAACCTAACTCTGCTTTTCCCAGTGGCTTGTACGCTCCCTAGGTGCTCTGTCACTGTCCTGTGCGTTACATGCACTACCCAATCTAACATCCCCATAATCTTACAAATAACTAGCCCACAGAGTTTTTGGATTCTGATAATTTGTGCTTGTATGATATTTTGGACTTTTTCGAGAAACCTTAAGAATGTGTGCTTATTTATGACTAATATTTTGGACTCTGGGGACTGCGGAAGTTAATTTTTTTGGCTTTTTTGGCCCGCCGCAACCAGCCAAGCTAACCCAGCCATGCTCCATTGATTGGCTTGTCTCGCTAGTCTTTTCTATCCCATTTTTTTTCTTTTTTTTCTGGTCGCTTTGGAACCACTGAGTGTTTTCGTCCACATGGTTTTTCCGTTTTTCCAGCGCACTGAAACTGCATGCTCAGTCATATGCCGTTTGCACTTTGTACGGTGAAGACAGCTCACACATGACGCTGCCGCTTGTGGGGTGTGTGACACTGTAGCAGTGAAGCTCCACCACTACGAATACTCATTGTCACTCCACTCTTGTCTCAAAAGCAAGAAGCCAAATAAGTTTACAGTGATGCAAATGGTTCTTGCTAATGTAATTCAAACTTTTTTTTTCGGTTTCTTAAAGTTCTAATTGTCAAGCTTTTAATGTGACACAATATGGAAGGATGAGGCATAAAACCATGCTCTTTCTGGTTGTGATTGTTCGAAGTGGTGGTCAGCCGTTTTGTCCTCTGCATGTGTGATATGTAGAAAAGCCCGCTTGCGGAATTTCACATGAGGTCTAAGCCTTATAGCATCCCTTTGTGATCGGTCTACGTGGTAAACGACGGAGAAGAAAGCACAAAGGATGCCGATTTAGTGTTTTTCTTACATTTTAAACTTGATGTCGGATAATTTGCTTAGATATTGGGGTTTTACCATGGTCGGTTTTATGGAAGCGTGGTATTCTATCGCTGCCAAATATTAGGAAATTTTTGAATATTCAAAGATTCTCAAATCAAATTATGAACCAACTAACAAACAAATTTGATTTGTTTTGAAATTTAGAATGTTTGCACACCCCTTAAAAAGCATCTTTGTACCGGATTTAAGGTGGTTCAAATTCAGAGTACACTAATATAGCATCTCTTATCACCCACTCTTGCTTGGCTCATAAAAATCTACCCATCAGTAAAGCTTTGTTGCAACGTTTTTGTGACTTCTGTGAGGTGAACACTATGCAAAAAACATGATGCCAGAAAGGAGGCATCGGAAATGTTTGAAGTGTATCCTTGCATTGCTTTTCTCACAGTGTGCTCTGACGTGCAAGTTTACCAAAATGGCTTTGATTGCATTCTGCAGCATCCTGGTGGCTATTCCAACCCCCCGTACCAGCATCCGGCATCCCAGCTGCCTCCCTCCCAGCAGCAACAACAGCAGCAGAGGCTTTCTCCACAGCACGTGAACTACAGCCCACAGGCGGGTCATTTGCCACCAGACGGGTACAGGCCTCCACCCCAGAGTGGACCCCCACACCAGTACGGGCCGGCTGCCAAAGCCCATCCGGGCCACAGTCACTCGCCCGGCCCACCCACGGCTGTTGCCAAGGAGTTGCCAGCCACACCGCCAAAGCCCAAGGTGCCAAACGACCATCACCACCATTACCATCAGGGCCCGCCCCAACAGCCACAGCCTGCTGGACCGACCATGGTGGACGGTGGTCGGGTCAGTGCTATCTGAGTGTACTGCCTCTATCATGTCATGGTCGTGGGCACCTGGAGTTGCCTGCCAGGCATTTGGCCAGGCAGACCACTCTAGTGTACATCAAAGAGTCCCCCTGTCTCTTTGCTGTAGAAGTCTGCACAACACTATGCAGTAAAACCTTGTTAGTTCGGATTCACTGGGACGGGGGAAATGACCGAATTAACCGAACATTCCAATTAAAGAATGTCCCCCAATGTTGCCAGAAACCATTCACATCATAGTAAACTTATTTTGTGTAAACCAGGGCGCCGCTCTTCTGCTTTTGTGACTAACACATCGCAGCAATGGCAATTTTTCTAAATAATGTCAGATGCATACTGCATGTACGCTCTTGGGATTGTTAGCGCAGGACTAATTCAAAATGGCAAAGGCCTCTGTGGCCTTCTTCATGGTGCAGCGCAGTTGTAATGGAGCCTTCTCACAAGGAACACTGCATTGTCACGTGACGAGGCATCGTGGCACAAACTGCGAGCAGCATGTATCGAGCGTGCAGTTTCACCCCAATAAAAGAATAGAAAATTCACACAGGTGGAACTGTGGGGAAACGTCTCGGCGCTGGAACAGTGAGATGCCTTCTGGTTAGAAAATGCGAAGACCAGAATTGTACTTGGCTGGCTGGCCAAAGCGCTGCTGGGATGCCATCACAATGGTCTGGAGCAAAACTTGGAAAAGGGGAAGCAAACTATGCAGCCGCACAATTTTCCGCCGCTGTAGCCCGCTGAACTTTGTCATACCTGCTGTTGCATGATGTAAAGCGCTGGGGCTCTGGCTTAATATTTGACATGACGCGAGATATTAGCACGATCGCTGTCTATGCTGTTTGTGCAGCACAATGGTCTATGGTTGGGAGAGCGTCGGAATTAACCGGTGCAGGCCCAGCAGCGTGCGAATTAATGCGTGTCCGGCGCCATAGCCTTACATAGGTGTTGGCTAGAACCACTAAGTTGGTCTGAATTATCTGGATTTCGGAATTAGCGCAGGTCGAGTTAACGAGGTTACACTGTAGTAGCTGCAAAACATTCTCACCCGCATGCCTTGAGTCGGCATCCAAAAGTGCACTGTACTTTTTGTTTTCATTTTTCAATGAAGTGTAATGTGCCTCTTTGTGTGCCATGTCAGGTTACCTTGTATTCATGGCGCTTCTCTTTCTTCCTTTTTGTGCTGCAAAAGTGGGGCCGTCAGCCTAAGTCTGGGTTGACTTACGTGTGGGTAAATATGGTAAGTACTGTCGGTGAACTTTGGGTTAGGCCTACTTCCGTGGCTACGGTTAGCATGCAACCTGTTCTCAGTGCCCGATTGGTCGCACGAAGTCAAACCTAACAACAAAGTCAAAGTAGCCCCTGTAACTTTGCTTTGTCTGGAACTCTCGTTTCTCCGATTCTCCAGGACGGGGTGAGCAAGGGTCCGTCAGCCATGGACCATGCACCACCTGCAACCAGCAAGCCCCAGCAAGCGAGCCACCCTCCAGAGCACCAGAGGCTCTCCCATGAGCAGGTCAGTCTTACGGAGTGAAAATTCTTCCACAGCTGGCTATTAAAATGTAAACCGGCTTGCTCTAGGCAAACCAGCAGTGTGGGACAGTCGCAGGTTTTGAGCAAAAAATCAAGTAGTTGTATTCAGTAGAATCTTGGTTAATTCTAAGTCCTGGATAATATTTAGAATTTCTGCATAGCTTCTGATGTAAATTTTACCAGATAGTGTAGACTTCCGTTAAGAGGAACTTTCGGACAAATTATTGGTGAACAATGCGAGACCATTTAGGTTGGTTTCCCGTAAGACTAAAGTAAAGAAATTTGGTTGAGACGAACTTTCGCGGTGCCCACGAACGACGGAAACACAGAGCAACAGTACCATGGGGCGTCCACACGGCACTGTCAAGGAAAAAAAAGATATATGAAATGCTCCTATACAAGATAGCTTCTGCGCAGTGCCATTAGGTGTCTGTGTTGAACAAATTATGGAAGGATAAAACAAACAGCCATGCACTTTCACATTGCGGCTGTTTGAAACGGGTAGTCGGTTATCATGTTCTCATCACGCTCTGTATGTGGCCCACTTGCGGATTTCGCATGAGGTCCAATCCTATCTGTGTCCGCATGTATTCGACCCACATGATGAATGACTGAGAAAGAGGTGAAGCGGATGCCTTTGTCTGAACTTGATCTTCAGATAATTTGCCCAGATATTGTGGTTTCGCCATGCTCAGATTTATGAAAGTCTGCAGGGTATTTGATCGTTGCTGAATATTTGAAAATCCTCGAATATCAATTTCTCGAATGGAATACGAATATAGTAACAAAAACTGGGGGCCTTTTTAACCACATTCTTAAAGAAGAAAATGTAGCATTTAGTTTGCCTGCTATGATCTCTACAGTGAGCATCTGATGTTCTTCTTGCGATCTTCCCGCCAAAGCTGCAGTTGAAACCAGTTCCATTGCCCTTATATGGTATGCATGAGTCATCACCTTCTACATTGTTTGAGTCCATGTTTAAATCCAGTTTTTTTGTAATTATGAGAAATAATATTGTCTGGATCCCAGCTTTCAAAGTTGCTGCTCAGGCTTGCGAAACTGCAGGGAGCGCCATCTAATGCAGCTGCGCATGACAAACATGCAGTTCCGAGCAGCGCTCCAGATGGTGGTGAGCTCAGGCGACCCACGAGACAACCTGGAAAACTTCGTAAAGATTGGGGAAGGTTCGACGGGAATTGTGTGCATAGCCACTGAGAAGCCCAGTGGCAGGCAGGTTGCTGTCAAGAAAATGGACCTTCGGAAACAGCAGCGCCGTGAACTCCTTTTCAATGAGGTGAATGACACTGATACATTTTCTTCCTTTTCGTTCACTTTAAGCTTTTCTGCCATCACTTGTGCTTCTTTGCTTTGTTGGCTGGGTGGTTGCTTGGTTGGTTGTTAGTGCTTCATGATGTCATGAAATGTCAGTGTGGTTGAAGCAAGGCACTTGTTTAGAGCGTAAGTTCACTGAGGTAAACACTGTGCCCTGTGGTGATCTCATACAAGCCACAAGGATGAGTGCTGTAAAAGAAAGACCAGTGTGTAAAGCTACAAAGTGTTCTAGCATGTTGTCTTGCTTTGTAGTGGGTGACACACAGATCGTGACATTTTTTGGAAGGCATATGCAAGGGATGCCTATTTAAGTTCTACGCGCGTAATCAACACATTGGTGAAATATTTCTTACTTGCTCAAGGGCATGTAAAAAGAGAAAAAAAATTCGAGATAAATGGAGCTTCGAGATGTGCAAAATGGCAAAATTTTCAGTACTGCTGTAAAAAGCCACAGCAGTGAGAATCTTGAACATGTGTACTACTCAGGATGTCATGGTGTCACAGGTTGTGGCATGAGTGTTGCTACATGTTGCTTTGTCGTTTATCGTGTTATAAAATTTTTCTTGTGTATTTTTTTTGCTAAACTTTCACAAAGTGGTTGCGTCATTCTCCTAACATCACTGCCTGTGCTTAGGCAAGTGAATCCCGGTGGTGCTTGCTTTGCTGACATGGTGTCCTTCAACAAGGAAATACCGAAATGTTGCAAATGTGGCCACTACTGAAGTGTTCAGAGCTTCTAAACGTTTTCTTAGGCCTCACTGCATCTCTGGAAGTAACATACAAAGCCTTTAAGCTGCCTAAATGAGCCTTTAATAGTGTAAAACATGGTTTGCATTACCTTTGAGAATCTCTTTGTGCACCGGTATGGTTCCTTGCTTATGGCTAACTTAAGTAGTTTGGTGGTGCAATCTGTGAGTCAGTCACTGTAATGATTGCACAAGCATCATTATAGGGGCCTCTCTTGTTTATTTTTTTTTTGTTGTTGTTGTTGTCTGGACAGGTGGTGATCATGCGTGACTACCATCATCCGAACATCGTGGAGATGCACGACAGCTTCCTGGTCGGTGATGAGCTCTGGGTTGTCATGGAGTTTCTCGAAGGGGGAGCACTCACCGACATTGTCACACATGCCAGGTGTGTGGCAGTGTTCATGTGAAGTACAATAGAGCCTGTTTATGATGAACATGAGCATCACATGTTGTTTGTTCATTATGTTGGATGTTCGCTGTAATTGGGCCAGTCATAGTGTAGATTACAACCACAAGGCTGACTTTGTGGTGCACAGCCTACATAGTATCTGTGTTGCCGTTGGTCTCGTCAAGTTTCAGTGCTGGTTAGCACGTTTTCATGAAGTCTCCTTTTTCTACTTCAGTTAGGAAATGGTGTAAACATCATGCACATCAGAATCTGCAGAGAAATCGGCGCCATGTTTTGAGGCATAATGTACCATGCAGTCAAAGGCTGCTTTTAATTATAGCACATATGTCAGCCAAGCATGAAATCTGTACCTGCAGATATGGTTATTTCTACATACACAGCGCTTAAATTTTATCAGGATGCTGTCATTTTTGAGCACTAACCGGTGACAGCCTTTTGCGGAAGATACACCAACGCTGCATGCGGGTGCAGTGGCTGTGGCGGCTGAATACCAAGCATCCAAACTTGATGATGTAGGTGTTCAGGCTTTCTCAGCATGTAACGTTAATATAGCTTAATGTTAATGTGCTACAGTGCAGGCAGAGATTGTGTTTCTCTCTGCGGTTTCATTCTCACTTTTTATGGCCTACCATGAAATATTCTCGGGGTCATGTGTTTAAGGGGGGACACTGGTCTTAAAGCTATTTTTGTTATTTTTTGACCAATCTTAATAAAAATGCATATACTTATTAAAATTTTTATGCTGATTTCAAATATGCATTTATTTTAAGTGTAGGCCAATTAGTTTTCAAGATAATTAACAATTAATGCCCATTGTTTGAGGCCCAAATAGCAAAATAATGATTTCATCTAAAATTAATTTTAAGGCATGGTTAGATAGCCAGAATAGTGAATTATGAAATGTTGAGAGCAGATTTTTGATATGTCAATTATTACTCATTTTACAACCTTCTGAATTTCAGTATAAAAAATGTGTGTACCAAGTAATGGTAAATTAACGAAAATAATTATTTTTTTAAGGTAAAATGAAAAAATCTGCTCCTAACATTTCACACAGCATACATTAGGCTTTCCATTGCAACCGAAATTTCAGCTCTATGTGACTTGGTTGCTGAGATATCAAGGCCTCAAGACTGCTAGCAGTCAACCATATGCATTTTGAGAAAAGCCCCAAAAACAAGCAGGGGACAGTTTAATAAATATTTACAAGTGCAGTAACATATTTACAATAGGAAATGGCTAGTAGCCACCAGGAATGTAGTCCTTTTGATTGCCAGTAGTATCCAGGTGCCGCTTCTTGAGCACTCCTTGAATATTTTCCGCAATGGAATGCTTTCGAGCGCACTTTTGCTCTCGGCGCTCATCCTTCTCTCGCATTCTTTTTGCACTCATAGCATTCGTATTGAGGCCCAGTTCCTGTAATATTGCTGCAGAAGTTCCTTTGCTGCCTGCGTTGAACCGCATTACTGCCTCAGCCACGGCAGCCTCAACAGTAAACAATGATGCGTGGCGCTCTTTCGGTGCCAAGGCCCATATCAAAGAGTGTAGGCTTTCATTACTGTTTTGGGTTTTACCCCTATGGCACCGCTCTAAGAGCTTCCTATCCGACAGCCGCTCATAGACAGGGAGCAATGCTTTAGCAACATGGGGTGGAATGTTGTACCGATGCTTTGGAGCAGATTCGCCTCGGGCTGCTGCCGCATTTTGCTGGCACCAAGAGTCCAGTCCCGATGGGCAGAAGCTATGGTTTGATGCCTCATCAGTAGAGGTAATGTGGTGGTAGGTGGCCATCACAGCCTTCTGCGTAGCCTCTACATCCCCATTATGGGATTTTAAAGCCCAGGCATAATAGGAGCTTAACTTTGTTATGAGGCTGCCTGTCTGTTTGCCTTTTCCTCCAAGGTTTTCGGCACCTTTGTGTTTGGACAACAAAGTCCGCAACGCTGTTCCCATACGTTTCTGCACGTGGTTTATGCAGTCTTCTTTTTTTACTTTGATGTATCCATACACATCTGCCTCTTGCACAGCTAGAAAAGCCCGACTATCACCGTCCGAAAGCATTGTGGTATAGCGAAGGCCACACTTCTTCAACGACCTTTCAAAAAGAATAAGGGCTGCCTCAACTTCCATCTCTCCAGCCTTTTTTTCTGAGTTTTTTTGGCATAGGTGCCCAGCCCTCCAGGACTGGTATGATGGGTCACCTTCTTTTGGGCCTCGCTCGCAGCCGGCACAGAAGTTGCACAATACAACATAGTCCAGCACAAGCCCGGTAAACAGTTCGATGACGGTTCCCACACCAATGTGGGATGTGTGGCCGCGTGTCATCCAAGTGCCGTCGTATGATACTGCAATATTGCCGGGGTTCCCAAGGTCCAATTCATTATAAAGTTCTCGAACCGACCGCGCACACTCTTGTGTAACTTCTTCGGCTGCACGAGCTGCTGCAGGCGTCAACTTTTTTTTCACATAGTCTTGCCACGTTTTATTGTGGAGACCGCGGTGCGAAACGTTCAGCGATGAAAAAATGTCATTTAGAGCTGTCTGCTGGTTGCCAGTGCCCTGCATTGCACGAGCAGCGAGCATATTCACCACAAAAGGGTTGATCTTCTGATCGCCACGTACCCGCGGCGAACTCCATGCAGACGATGCGTCTCCACAGCTCGCACATTGAAGAGAAAGTTTAACGGCAAGGCCGTATTCTCGCTCATCTTTTACGAAGCTCAAGTCATTGCCGCCACACGCTCAACAAACTGTTGAGCGATTCCAAACAAACGATCGTGAAGCTTGCCTCGTCGAGCAGACAATCCGACGCGCTGCCGTCACGTAAGCAACGAGACTTCCGCTCCGTTGCTGGAGTTGAGGCGAGTTCTCGCAGTTTTTGTTCAGTCTTCGTCTTATTTTGGAGCACATCTGAGGGCTCCAGCATCACTGTATCACGGCGGATGCGGGCGCTGCCGCTTACAGCTTCCCGTGCTGCGGAGCGCGTTAGGCCTACCTGCGCGGCCTCGCCGACACGATCGTTCAGCGCAGGAGTTTCATCATTGTCGAGGCGCACAGCAGGGCGTCTCTTGAGGTTATCGACCAGCGACTTCTTCCTTTTCTTGCCGAATTTATGCCTTGAGTGCACCTTGCGCGCTGAACCAGGCATCGCTGCGCGTTTCTTGCACTGCACGGTCCGGCACAATGAGTCGTGTCTCCCCGCGGCTCGGGCGCGTCAAGCAGACGCTGCCAGCCAGCTCCACCAATCGGATGACGACCTGCTGTCACGTGATCCGTGGCAGCCAATAGGATTTTGAATACTACCTTTTATTTTTTGCTATTTTCTTGGCAACCAATGGGCGAACGGAAGCCGTAGTGGCGGGAAATTGAAGGCGAAAGGCGGCTTTTTCAAATGAGACCAAGATGGCTGCGGTGCCGCGCATGAAACGGGAGCTACGCTTTGCGAAATACTGCTGTTTCGGCGCCGATTTCAGCTCAAATTCGGGCGACATGGATTATATAAATTGGTATTGTGAGTAAAATACTGACCTTAGAGGCGAGAAATTTAACAGAGAGGTGATAAATGGCTGCTGATTTCGAAAATAACATTTTCTAAAAACTGATTTTTTCGAGATTTTTCGGCCCGAAAGACCCGTGTCCCCCCTTAAAGGGAAAAACAAGTATCACTGACAACCCATGTGTGTCGCTTCTCCTTTTCTATGCGACGATGTTGTTTTCATATGCAAGTGTGGCCATTATAAGTGGTCTTGACTGTGTGTTTGTGTGTGTAAACAAAGAGTGTTCGAAACACTGAATTGGCTGCAGCGTTCATTCAAATGTGTGCATGAAATTGTCCGAAGTGTTGTATGTGTGCTGAAACACTTTTTTTTTTCGCTTTCAGAATGGATGAAGAGCAGATAGCCACAGTATGCAAGCAGTGCCTGAAAGCCTTGGCATTCCTCCACTCCCAAGGTGTCATCCACAGGGACATCAAGTCGGACTCCATACTGCTTGCCAGCGATGGCAGGGTGTGTCATCAATGTCCGATAACTTGCTAGTATGGCTTGCATGATGTGTCCCTTGCCTGTTTGGGCACTCATTTTCTGTTCCGAAGGCTGGGCTGAAAAACTGCTTATGACAGAGAGAAATTCTTTGTTGCGAGCCTTTTTAGCCATGCAAGAGCACACTTAAGGGAGTAGTGTTTCAGTGACTTTAGATGTAAAACAGCTTAATTTCTTCATAGAGGGCAGGGTGACACTGCGTTCAGTTCATGTACACTGTCAGGAGCATCGAAGCAGAACTGCGCCAAAATAGGGCCTCCCTGGCATCTTTCACAGTGTGACACGCGGTGAAGCCCCCTCGCAAGCAGGAGCGTTGCATGCAGGGAGGCTCCACTGCATAAACAGCAAATAGCATGTGACGAACCGACGCCAAAGACTTGCATGGGCATTTGCCGGGACCGCGTTGGCAGTTTGAATTACCCGGATTTCCAAATTAACGGGGGTCGAATTAACGAGCTTTTATTGTAGCTCCAAATGGCTCCAAGGTTCAAAACACTTGATGCTCGCACTGAAAAAGTGGGGTATTTCTTTCCATCCTTCCATTCTTTCCTTCATTTTGTCTTTCCTTCTCAATTAATCTTCTTTGTTCTCTTTCGTATCCTTTGAAGTGCAGTTACTTTTTCCAACTTCCCAAATTTTTTATAACTGTTGCACGCAACTGTTCCAAGTTAATGTGTGTCTGATAACTCACAAGAAAATATCTGCTATTAATTCCACTTGTTTGGAGGTACTGGATAGCAATAAAATTCATGTAGATTCTATGTGCGAAGAGGAACTCTTAATTTCAGTGCAGTTCAGCCATTGAATTGAAAACTGGGAGTAATAAGCAGCAAGGAAGGATTAGGACTTGCATCTATTTTTGCAGAAACGAACATGTTTACCTAATGTTGAATCAGAGGACAAGGCTAGTGCATAAGCTCTTGACAAAAAGAGAGGTTAACCATCTTGCTGCCTGTACTGCTTGGTACCAACCAATGTAGCTCTCTCCATGGACTTCTGAATGAAATGCAGATATGAGCTGGGAAGTGAAATGTATGCAGTGCAAGCACCGTGAGCAGTGCAAGCGCCATGAAGCCTCACGTGCAAAACTCTTCTTCCGTTCTTGAACTGCTCAACTCAGACTAGCTCATTGTGCTTGGGTTTGTTCTGATGCTAGCTTCATAGGAGAATGGAAGCAATGAGAATTGAAAGCGTGCTATGCACTGTGCTGACATGTTGTTGGCATGTGCTTGCAGGTGAAACTGTCAGACTTTGGCTTCTGTGCGCAAGTGTCGGTGGAGCTCCCCAAGCGCAAGTCACTGGTGGGCACGCCATACTGGATGGCACCAGAGGTGATCTCGCGGCTCCCTTACGGCCCAGAGGTGGACATCTGGTCGCTGGGGATCATGTGCATCGAGATGGTGGACGGTGAACCACCTTTCTTCAACGAGCCACCGCTGCAGGCCATGCGGCGGATTCGAGACATGCCACCACCCAAGCTCAAGAACACGCACAAGGTACGGGATATAAACTGCGCCCTCGTCCACTCATCGTCTACCGGAGATTATTGAACACTACCTGACTCTGAATTCTTACAGCCACCTTTGATTATAATGTAAATGCAGTCTTTCCCAAAAGTAACCAGGCAACATGATTTGCTTCTTGGGGTTTCTCCTTGCATTACGGATCCCATGAGCTTAAGGGGTGCCATAAGTACTCTGCTACGCTGCTAAGCAACAAACCCTGTTGTCCGGTTACTTTTGACAAGGACAGTATACGTTTATAGAGTATGCAAGCATCTCACAGAAATGAACTTGTGGTATGTGTATTGTTTTGAATTTGCAGAATTTAAAGTGTTCCGCCACAGAAAATGCAGGGCCTTAGCCATGACCTCCCATTCATCAGTCTCTCTCTCTCTCTCTCTCTCTCTCTCTCTCTCTCTCTCTCTCTCTCTCTCTCTCTCTCTCTCTCTCTCTCTCTCTCTCTCTCTCTCTCTCTCTCTCTCTCTCTCTCTCTCTCTCTCTCTCTCTCTCTCTCTCTCCCCTTTCCTCTCTCCCACTCTCATGAACTCTTGTCTGCTGCATAGTGACCGCAGTGTCACTGCAATTCCTGTCGTTAGGCCTAACACAGTGTGGCCACTCTCTCCCTGTTCAGGTGTCCCCCCGCCTTCAGGGATTCCTGGAGAAGATGCTGGTGCGGGACCCAGGGCAGCGGGCCACAGCCTTCGAGCTCCTGCAGCACCCGTTCCTGCGACAGGCGGGACCCCCCAGTCTTCTGGTGCCACTCATGCGTAGCTTCAGGCACAGCCCCTGCTGATGCTGCCCTCGCGCTTCTTCACCTCTCCTCCTCCCCGATGTACCCTTTGTGAGGCATGCCTGCCATTATGCTCTGTTCTGATGCACACCCCTCCATTTGCGGAGGAAAGGAGCTAGAAGCATCGAAATCTGTGGTGCACCAAAAGGGAGGGAAAGAGCATGGAGTCTAGTACTGAGAACATGTAACAAACAAGGGTGCCGGTGGTTCAGTTTGGTGCCGTAATTTCAACAAAGGCGGGGGGGCTAGTCTTTATCAGGCAACAGCCGTTGCCCTTGGCACAGCTGGTATGCGCAGCTGCATGAATGAGAACGGTCAGTTTGCATTCAAGAACAGGCTTTCTTATTTCTGCACTGAACTTGAAATGCCTTGCAGTTATTATTCATCTATAGGAAAATGTTGCGAAACGAAAAAAGTGAAATGAAATTGTGTGCTTGTGACTCACTTTTTGAGTGATCATTGGTTGAACATTCATAGTAAGTTTTCTTATACTGCCGTTACGTGTACATCCCTTTTTCCTCATTTTTTCCACCCCTGAGAGCATGAGTCGCAACGTTTCGGGCATTGCCCCCATGGGGACTGGAATCATGTGAACCTTTGTGGTGACAGCTAAACGCTGTTGCCATGACAACAGCGAAGTGCCCCCTTCATAATGTTGACACCAGACTGAGGCACGGGCAGCCTTGTTCAGCGGTTGCTCCAGTGCATGTTGTTGAACGCTTGGTCAAAACAGTATGTACGCTGCTTTTTTTTCTTTGGCGACAAAAGCAGGGCATGCATCAGAGTTGAGTGCAAGTTTGAATAGGGTGCTTGCAGGGGCTTAAATCGCAGTGTAAACCATTGTAGGTTGGAATCATTGGGCACAGCCATTTCGAAAGCTAGGTTGTGGAAGTGAAAATTGTCGCGTTGACGTCGTCGCCAAGGCCAATTTTCTGCTCTTGCATGCACAGCATCAGTGAAGTCTGTAGCGGCTTTTAGTTGTTCTTGAAAGTGTGACTTTAAATATGATTGCATTTTGAAAATGAGAAAGCTTCTGTACTAGCAGTCCAGGATGGTGGTGCGGCGGAGGATGAAATCCTTCCTAGCCAAGGGCTCACGTGCACTTTGTATGTTCATCACCAGTTCTACGCATGTTATGATCACATTAGGGAATTTGGCGTTCATTGCAGTGGATTTGCATTAGTGTCCTCATTCAATTTCCATCATGGCTAACAAAGCTGGCGACAGGTTCAAGTACTCTGTAAAGTTGAGAATGATTTAGCGGATCAATAGCTTCTGCACTTATAATCACACAGTCTTCCGATAGAGGCTCAGCGCCGCTGTGGCGACATTAGTGCTAGTGGCGCACTCCTGCAGTGCTTTATTACAATATTTACATGATTGTAAGTCGACCCCCCCACATCACATTTCTGAAAAAAAAAAAACTTCGAGGTTGTTTACACTTGGCCTTTAATAATAGAACGCGATAGCACTATCCTGCCACCTCCACTTATCACCAGCCGCTATCAGCTGCCGCGCGCGGGAGCGCCTGTGGTCACATTCCGAAGTGAAAATGTATTAGTCACTTGACTACTCATGCACACTTGCACCATCGTCCTCACTAGTGCTGCCGTCGGGATCGCTGCTGCGGTCCCACAGCTCGTCGTTCTAACATCGTCGTGCAGCGAAATTCCACGCTTCGCAAACAGCCACATCACAACATTGCGTGGAACAGCTGAAAATTTTGCGTCACTGCAGCTGCCACACCTGTATCACCCGTTGCGAACGTCGAACTTGAGGCCCGGCGCGCAGTTCGTTTCTTCGGCGTAATGAATGACAGCCACCTTGAACGTAACCGTGAACGAGTGCCGGTTGCTTACTGTACCCGGAGCACAAATGATGACTGATGAAGCAATACATTAAAAACTTGTGAAATGCGGCCGATAGTAGGCGAATGCGGCAGAGCCAAAGAGGAACTACGCGTGAGCAGCGTCGGCTCATCCGTCGGCTACCGACACTCCCCGGCGCCACTGCGGTTCCAAGTGGGGGTGCCGTTGCGATTGGAACAGTGGCCCTTCCATCAACTATTGGCGCTCCCTTAAGCTCCGAGTGCACGGTTGAAAGTAAACAAAAAAAATGCTTGGACTGCGCCCATTAAGAGTAGGACGGGAATGCGTTATCGGGCCGCCGCCGCCGCCGCTTATCAGCAACCGCAGTCAGCAGCCATGTGTGGGGAGTGTGGGGTGCCAGTTTGCTGCTTATCAATAGCCACCATCTGCCGCCTTGCATGAGGTGGGTATGCCGGTTCTGCGCGTTGACATAGCAGCTGCTCAAGGCCAGCACCAAGAGTGATACGACGGAGCCGCACAGCAAAAATGCAGCCACGCTGTAGCATGCCTGATATCTCGTTTGTTTCACCTTTACTTATCGTGCAATGCTTTGGTTTCGATTTTAAGTCGGCCTGTCCAATTCGGATTTTCAAATTTTGAAAAATAGGTCGTCTTACAATCATGTAAATATGGTACACTATCATTCCCTGCTATACATGATCACATGTTAGTGTTCTGCGAGGTTAGACAGCGGTGACTAGCGATGTGACTTCACAGTGGTAGGGACAGGGCTTTGCTTTCACCTTTATTTTTCTTTTTCTTTTTTTCCTCCTTGTTTGCTCAGGAAGTGGCCAGGGTGCATTCAGGAGCGTTTGCATAGGCTCACGGCTTTGTTCCTGCTATCGCAACTTGAGCTGCTTGACAAATTCTTACGAATGTGAGGCAAGCGGAAGGATACTCATCACAATTGATCGCCGACTAGGCTTGCAATAAGCACTTCTGCTGGCAAAATTGGGGAAGCAAAGTCGGTGCAGGCACACATGGAATGCTTAACAGTGTTAGGATGGCAAAGCCCTCAACCAGCCTTTGCAAGGTGTCACACTGGTTGGCACCCACTTGCATGCTGTGGGAGCTTTATTGAGAGCCAAATCATCTCTATTAAGCTTGGGTCTTTTTAACGAGTGATGAAGGGAAGCACTTTTTTCAGTTGTGTCGAGACCCTTAGCCTTGTGTTGCTTTATACTGTGTAAAATTCATAGTCTAAGTATACGGAGACCCTTTCAGGTCACTAGAGAGTTGGGTGTTGTTGGGCAGCAACGGAAATATTAGTTGACCGCCATTTTATGTCGCTAAATGCCAGCATCTGCAATGAAAATGATAGCTGAGGCTTATGTAATCTTGGCGTATTTAAATGTATGCATACTTCTAGTTTTTATGCCGATATGACCAGTGTTGGTGAATTTGATGGATTGCAGGGTCTGAAGCCTGCGCAGCAAGCTTCTAGTTATGCATAAATATTTGCCAAGGCGACATGTTGAATTAATAACAGTATTTTGCCTCTGTTTTACCTTAGGTGCTGTGTGCGAGTAGTGGATGCTTTTATGGATCTCGCAGACACGAGGAAATTCATTTTTTTTAAGCGGTCTTGTGCGGCAGCTCGGACCTCTCCGCTTGCAGCCTAAGCTGTTGGGTATATTAGTGTTTTTTTTTTTCCCCCTGCACACTGTGCCACGTGCATGAATGATGGACAGGGTTATCTTTTGGATTAAGAAATCTGGCTCAATTTTGCTCTCACTTTTGTAACAACCAGGCTCAAGTTCCTTTGGTCAAAAATATGCCTTTCACTTTCAATACAATTTAGATATCGTTCTGCTACTTTGTGTGCACTTTCTGTTCAGTGTTTATTGGATTTGAGCGGAAACTTCGATCAAGGTGAACTATGCCTACGATTTGGTCAAAGCTCCAGACGCAGGCCACTGTGGTGAGACTTTAATGCTGACATGCTGGTGTTTCATGGTAGGAGTTGATTGGGCCCTTATGCAAAGATTCGAAATTTTTTTACTGCAACAATGTTTTGCGTTAATTTCTGGGAAGTTTCGTTTTGTTTTCGTCACAGTGCAGCAAGAACACTGGTAGAGCTTTGTAAAAATGAAATTGATTAGTGCATAGTAGCCCCTGAAGATTTTCAAGGTGCCTTGGTAGGCTGTGTGCACTTTGAAGCCGCCACTCACTGTTCGTGTTATTGGGCGTCGGAGTACATTTATTTACTCTTATTTAAACAGTTTATTTTCACATTTGCTTTCTCCATCACCTAGGCTAGCTCTTGTCCACTTCGATGAAGAGCACCTGTAGGGTCTTGACCGTCATTATTCTTCTCTAATAGCAGATTTAACTGCGCCTGCCAGTTCTGTTTTCACCAAATTGATTTTACAGCATTTGATTTTGATAGCTAAAGTTAAGTAGCCTCTGGCTACAATGTATAGGTGCTAAGAAACTAGCCTGATGAAGAAGCAAGTCATGTAGCCCTTGTGAGCTTAACTTAGGGTGCGGTAGTAAAACTTGCATTTTGCAGAGTGGCTTCCCTCAGGTTAGTGATCTCCGACTATGTTAACGTGAAAAAAAAGAATAAGCATAGCTGTGCATCCCCAGTACATGGTGCACCATTAGTGATGTACACAACCTCATGCATAGCATCCAAAAAGTTAACCCTTTCATTCTGCTCTTTGGGCTCAATACCATCTACTCTTATGCTAGCTGGAAATAAGTTATGGAAGTTGTTGCAAGCTAGCCCACATTATTTGTGGAATGGCAGTTTTGCCATCATATCTTGTATCATATATACTTGTAGAGAATCTGTGGGATACTGCAGGAAATATAATGCACGGCCACTGCAGACACTGCCATGAGTCATTTTGAGGAAGGATTTCTTGCTTTGGGTGGTGTTATTGATGCTTCTTGTTAGCTTTGGAGGGGTGCAAAGGTGCGCATTTATGGTGCTACATCGGATTGCATGGATCGCACTTTGCACTTTATGGAAGCCATCAGGCGCGCCTTTATGGCAGCTGGTTCACAGGTAACTTTTGTCCAAGTTTTTGCGAATTTAGGTGCATGGTCAGCACATTATTGTGGTTGCTCCAGCATACAGAAGAATGCTTGAACTGATGTCAAACCAAAACATTTTAGCTAGCAGCGGCTTGTGGAAAGCTTCAAGCTTGGGTTTTTCATTAGTTATTTGTAGTGTTAGCTATAAAGATGTGTGTTTCAGGGATGGCATTTTGCAGAATTCTTCGATGGTTGTCTGTTATCTAGTAGTTAACCTTTAAATCTACTTCGAGTTATAAGCGATCACTGCTATGTATTCTATGCTAGTTGCATTGTTTAGCTCTATGCATTACTGTCACTCTTGCATTCCTTAAGTTTAGCAAAGCAGGGTTGCAACAGGAGCTCAAAATTGAATTGCATACGATCAGTCTGCTTCTGGTTCCATGGATTGCTAGTGTGAAATTGAAAATGTAGTTAGCTCTGAAGCATAGGCTGATAAATGCACGAGGTGTAATGCTAAGTACAAGGGTTGAATATCAAGCCAGTATAATCGCGGATGTGAAGCACGCACAGTGATGTTGACTATCTGAAAGTGTTCGTACCTGGCCTTGTGCACCCATGTGTGCATGAGCATTTTCACAGACATCTATGCTATGTGTACCACATAAGTTGTTCACTAAAGTGGGAAACTTTTTCAACTACAGCGAGGTTTATTGCATGCAAACAAGTGAAATGTGTGTCGGTATAAGAGAAGCAGACTGTGAACAGCGAAATGTTTGCATGTGCAGTGCTGTCGGCGTCAATAGGGGCACACAGTTTGCGTTTCACGCACCAACTTCCTCCGCAAAGAGTGGGCAGGGTCCAACTGTTTTTCAGTGAAGTCTACTTGGCAAATGCAATGCAGTTTTGCATTCATAGAACTGTCAGCAAAAGTTTTAGTGTCCGCAACTAGTGCGTTGTGGTGACTGCATCACTTGTGCCACATCTGCATCAAAGATCAGACTTGCAGTACTTGCCATTTACAGGCCATGTTGAGCTGCCATTGAAATAAGCGTGTACTCGGTAGTGTGCTATCAGTGATGATGAAAGTTTACGTTAGGTGTTTGTGTCTGTTACGAGATATAAGTGTGGGACATTGAGTGCAGGTTTCTTTTTTTTTCTGTTTGCTGTATCGCCCATGGGGATCCCTTTCCTCTTCAGCCATTTTGGGTGTGCAAAGGCAAATGTGTTGTTTCTGTTTTTGGCAGGCACTTTTTGGGGGCACGGTACATCCAGAAGGTGGGGATACTTGTATGCTCTCTTATCTTGCCCTAGAGGCTAAACATTCACTGTACAAGATCCAAGTGCCTTGGGGCGTCTCTATTTGACAGCAAAAGGGTTTCCGAGGAAGGGTGTGAGAGCCGTTTGGAGGTATAGGAACATGCACACACAGAGCAATCATTATAACAGTGCTGTTCATGAGAAGTCTGTTGTTTATTGGAGGCGGACTATCTTCGCAACAGCATAGCCATATTAACAAGCAACACTTATTGTTTGGAGTGCTTTCTTTGCAATGGTCACGTGGGTACTGGATGTGCTAGTTAAACTTGAGGTGAAGCATTTGCATGACGAGAAAGTACCAGTGACATGCAATATCCAGGTTCAAATGGTGGTCACTGGATTGCCGTTTCATTGCTGCAGCTGTACAATGTGTACAGTATTCTAGGCCACGTTTAATCAACTTGTAACCCTGAGGTTCTGCACTGCAAAGTTCGAGTTGGCCTCATACATTTTCTAATGAACTCGTCACATTCACAAATTCATTGTTTTAGAGAGGTGGTTCATTTATTTTACAGGAAACTCTTTGGACGACAGCCTGTGCATATTTGTATATAGAGGGAAATGACAGCAGTTATGGTTGGCTGTGTGCTCATCTTTACATTGATTTTCCTTGCCTTTCAGAAGAAAAGAAAAAAGCCCAAAAGAAATGAATGGTTTGGTGCCCATTTTGGCTTTTCTGACACTGCATTGGGCGTGTTTTTTAGTGAAACCTATAGGTTTGTGGTTGTTGCAAATGGTCACACATTTTCTTCCTATTACATTGTTTGTGTTGGTGTTGTAATGAACAAATATTTGTATCATCACTTTTACCGTGACAATGGTGCATTTTACATATTAGAAGGCATTGTGGATATATTTTGTTGAGCACTGTTGTGGCACGTGTTGTGAGCATTTTAGCGATGTTTAGGGGAGCCGAGATGCAGTTTTTGTTGGGAGAGTCGGGTATTTTGTGTGTGTGTGTGTGTGAGCTTTTTTTTTTTATGTATACACGAGCAGCTGCCTTTCAATATTAGTTCAGCGTAATACATTCCAATGGTGCTGAGGGGCAGTGGGTAATTGTCAGTTTTTTTTTTACTCGTGAACTCTTTTTTTTGTTTTATTAACATATTTGCCTCCATGTGATGTTTGTTTTGTTTTTGTTCTCTCTCTCTCTCCAACTCATTCCTTGATGTTTGTTGTCAGAAGGATGTGGGGAAGAGGTGTTCGATACATCGAGATATTGACCTCACATAGATATCCAGATATTTGCTCTATAAATAATATAGTGTTGCAACACTTGTCATTTTAACAATGTTAAACTGCTGCTTGCAGAAAGCACAGTATATAGAGGCAGCAGATTTTACAAGTAGTTACTGACAATTACCTTTTTCTGTAGGAGGACTTGCAACATTGCGTACTCCAGCATAGGTGATGTCCCAGAGCCGAGTGGCTTTGCCTGAATGTGGTTTTCACATTGTGGGCTGTGGTTCAGTGCCTGTAGACCTTGCAACATCAAAACTGTGCCCAGATAAGGGCTGCTTGTACAACTTGGGTAGAACCCCCATTGCCTGACAGTAGTCACCATACTGCGAGACAGGTACAGTTTTAGTGATTTCTGGAGTCTTCTTTATCGGCTCAGTTTTTGTGTGTATTTTTCCTCTGTGGTACGGCAGCAAATATGCACGTTGGAAGCGTGTTTGGTTCGTGTTCTCAGTCTGTCTAATTGCCAAGGATTTCAGCTGTTGCTGCAGTTGATTAGCTGCTTGTATTTGGGATGCTGAGCATTGGTTATAGTACATACATGACTTCATTCTCTTAACTTCTCGATGCAATGACCTGTAAATACTTGTTCCTTGTGTACATTAAAAGTATCTTTCTTACAGAGGATGTCTACCCTTTATACTGTGAGGCACTCAGACAAATAAATGGAATTTTGCCAATGGTTTTGAATGTTTAATTGGGTATTTTTGTTGTTATTTTGTGTAGACACCCTGTCCACATAATGTCATCAAACAACTCTATCTAGTATGTATGCGACGGTGTAAGAGCTCTGTGGTGCCATTTTATGTGAAGTCAGCTGTATGGTAAATGAATTTTTATTTTTAAACTTCTCGAGAAATGTGTAGCAAGAAAAAAATTTCCATTGGGAACACAACAGTCACGTTCACTGTTCTCTTTACTTGCGTTGCTAAACAACTTGACATGTGAGGCAAAGATCTCTACAAGGCATTTCTGAAAACACAGACAGCTTAACGGCGGTACACAGCTGACAACTTTCATTCATTGCTAAAACGCTGTTTATTCCCAGGCTCAGAAAGACCTTAGACGTGTTTGGCTCGTGATCAACAAGGCAAACTTAGCGAGGCACTGCATCTGCACATTGCTAAATGAACAAATACCTTGGTTTTTCTGTTCTATTAACGAGCTTGTCATATCTTTATATTTTGTTGTAGTTCATTGGTTATTGAGGGCTGAGAATTATAAGCAATGCACATGTGTGCCAAAAAATAGTCACAACCAAAAAGATGGATGCCATGAATTCTAACAGATTGGCATCAGTTTCAGACCTATGTTGCACCTACATTAAACGTGCACTGGTCACCAAGTGTACACACTGTATATGTGTTGACGCATGCGCATCATCACTGCTGATTTTAGTTTTTCAGAAGTGTGAGGATGGGTAGTTTCATGTAGGGGCCAGGGCCTCTGTTCTAACCTGGGTGCCTTTCGAAAACTTCTATATTGGCCAATCAGGTGTCGCCGAAACAGACATTTTTGAAAGCGACACAAGTTATACTAGCCCAGGAAGAAATATTACTTGTTCTGCAATGCAACCTCCCATTACATTATGCATGGTTCTGTGCAGTTCAGTTTCACAATTGGAAAAGTAACAAGTGTAATTTGGTGCAAGCTTCACACATCAGTTTTCTTATTGCGAAGTTCTGCAACCTTTCTTTTTAGCGGTGCCGGTGGCAGCATAGAGTAGATCCAGCCATGCCCGTTTTGAATGGAAGACTTTATTACAATTTCCCTATGCACAGAATAAGATAGCGCAGCCTCATGAAAGCAAAGGCAGCATACAAAGGCTGAGGATATTTATCTGGAAGCCCTTATTGAGGTTCCTGTTTGGAGACCAAGTGTGATTACTGAGGTGTATGAAAGGAGAGCATAAGGTAATCATTTTTTAGTCTTTTTTAAGTTGCTTTATTTTTATTCCAGTGAACCACTTGACTCACTTCATGAATTCACTGGCATGGGCAGTTGGTTGGTTTTTCATGGGTAATTTTTTCAAGTGGCAAGGTGTACACTCTGCCACAATAGTGTCACATTGCACGGCTTTGTTTTCAGAGAAATTGTGCATTGATTTTTCATCTCTTGTCACTGCGAATGAGTGATGCCACTTTCTGACATGCAAAGGTGTCATGATATTGCATTAGTTAACAGAGGTAGTTTAGCTGCCTTGTACTAGATGCTGGCATTGTGCACATGAAGTCTGGCTAGGTGGGCACTGATTAATCAGATGCATACCACTCATACCTTCCACACATGATCTTGTTACTGTCATGCACGCACCATGTGTCTAGGACTTCTCCAGATGTTTCAGCAATCTTTAATGACTCACCCTCATGCAACAATATTCATTCTCAACTTGCGCCTATTTCAATATGTTAACATCAGAGGTATCGCGCATGTTAGGGCTTTCGAGAACCATGTGGACTAAGATGTTTTATGCTTCTTTGGAGAGCACTCGATACAGTAGTGGTGCAGGAAGAGGCTTCCCTCTTAACCTCGCCCTGCGTTGTCAGGATATCAAGCTTTTGATAGCCAACATTCACAGGTCTCTTCGCAGAAATGGTTTCTGCATCCTATTGCTTCAACATCACGCATATTGTACTGCAGCACTAAGGTGACATTATGGGCTTGACCTTTGGTCATAGCTGTATTTTTTGTTGTCCTGATATAGCTTGATGAATGCTCGAAGTCTGCACAAAATGGTCGTGTTTCCTTCGGACGTAACGTGGAACATTCGCTCATTTGTCAGTTCTATATAGTCGAAGGAAATACTAGGTGTCCACATGAAATGTTACCTGCCCTTGTGTCATGTAACGGGAAAACTGAGGAAAATGTATCAAATCAAAAATGAATACAAGTGGGGCTAGTGCATAATAAAAAAATAAGCGCGGTGCCGCACAATGCTGTACTAGGATGACGCTTGACCAGCAATAAAAAATAAAGGCAAACCAGTAGTGACGATTACAGTGCACCGGCTAAATGTGATAACAATAGTTTTCTAGCATAGCGGTAGCTTAAAATTTATGTGGACACCCTGCATAATCTTCTGTGTGCACCGGAACAATGTCAGAACGGTAGAAACATTTATGTCGGGTATTTACTGCACCCACTTCTCGGACACGCCCTTAAGTTCTTGAGCAACCGCCTCCTCAGTCACATGCCCGCTCCTATTTGCAAGTCGCATGTTAGCATATAGCTTCAACCTCCCTGTTATTCGTTCAGTCTTGGATGTATTGATGCATACTTATCGCTGAAAAACTATTGCCTTTCGTTGCTCGAAAGCGTCTCAAAGTAGTGCGTAGACCACACCGCGCGTTCACAGGAAAAATCATAATGCACTGCTTAAAGGAGTACAGACACTACATTTCGGTTGCATGTTTTCTTCTTTGTAATGATGCATAAGACATTACTATACATGGTATTCCCCTATGGGCACTAAATAATTTATCAAATTTTTTCTCGCCTCTTTTCGTTGGTTTTGGTTTCAACAGCCACGTGATCGCTACGACATCAAAGGTCCATATCAGTCACGTAAAACATAGGAAAAACTGCGATGTAATCACTGCTTTGTCATTTTAATTCACCACAACACTGAAACCACCCTGCCGCAAGAGGCAGAACACAAGGAATAAAGCAGCACCGATTACATTGGAGATTTTCTTGTGCTTCACGTGACCTACCTGGAGCTTTGATCCCATACCCATCGCTTGGCTGTTGAAACCGAAACTAGTGAAACAAGAAATTTTATTATAAATTATTTACCGGTCACAGGTGAATACCACGTGCTGATCCATCTACGATAATGTCTGACACATCATTACGAAGAAGAAAAAGTGCAACGAAAAGTTGGTGTCTATACTCCTCTAATGGTTTTTGTCGACCATATCCACGTGTGGCTTGGAGAGACGCACAAGGCAGCTCTGAAAAGGAGCACATATCGAACGCTGCACAATGCCGTGTTTTGCGTTGGAGCTGTATTTTTTTCCGAAAGGAAGCTAATTGTGTGTGTTACGGCCTTTGGCAAAATTTAAGAGCTCAAGGCGGTTTGCTTCTAAGCCTCATGGTGGACTCGTGAGCTAGGATAACTCACCAGTGCAGGAAAACTCATACTGGTACAACCTTTTTACCTCTTATCCCAAGTAACCCATTCAAGTTGGCTGCAGGCATATATCCATCCTTCAATGCTTCTCAGTTATGACAGCCAGGGTTACCCCCGTGGTAGTCATCGCATCTCCGCAAGAGTGTTCGCACGGGAACCTCTGTTCCTTCACCTCCGGTCATGTTGTTTGAAATTGCCTACAAAATTGATACACGCAAGCATACGCTCTGCTACTGCAGCTGGGCTATGCCTGACGCTTCCAGTTCGTGCATGTGCATGCGTGAAGGCGGCGTTCGTTGCTAGGTGGCCTGCTAATGACGTCATAGGTGTGTATCGGTGCTATTATAACCCATGGTTTCTTAATCACACCCAAATCTGCCATTAAAATGCCATCCTCAGATGGGTTTTCAGAAGCTGGCAGACATACATGCGCCTGTCAGCTCAGCCTTCAGTAATTGACGGGCGTTATACGAAACTTTCGATTTGCACTGAGCAGTTCGTTCATGACGATATATTACAGGGCTCCGAAAATTGTAAGACAGGTTGCCATATTTCTTGAAACACACGACCTATTATGCGTTGTGTTACTCGTATGACTAAATAGCACTGCTTAAACCCTTGACCCGCTCTTTCGGTTTTCGACGATGAACAATGACACAGAATCTGCTTTCTGGCGAGTTTTGTCGTACCCATGGCGATGGCCGCCGCGGTGGCACGAACGCGATCCTTCTGTATGTGCAACGAAGACGCGTGATTGGGGGAGGCGCTCAGTTCATAGTGTTGTAGTCGACGCGTCGCACGAAGACCGACCGGTAGAGCGCGTATCCGACGACCACGGCCACAGCAGCCACGGCGAGTGTGGAGCCGACGGCGATGGGCACCGTCTCGTCTTGCGGGAAGGGGTCCTGGACACCGGCCATGCGCACCTGGCTGCAGCGATGCGCTGCGCGGAGGAAGAGGGGAGGCGAGATGTAACCACTTAATGCTTAGTGCAGTGCCATATACTGGCCATGTATGTGTGCATCTGGCATTTGATTTCGTTTATTCAATGGAGAAAGTGCATCCGCATTGGGCAATTTCTCGCTCATCCTGTCGGCTGCGCCAAACAAACTACTATAGTAATGCTTGTGCAAGGCGTATTAGCGTTAATTCCACTCCATCTTTCTCATCTCCGTGTTCTTTGTCCCTCTCCACTTCTCGCGTTAACGGCCGGGGACGATACAATAGTCTTGCATCATTTACAGATACGAATGCTAACGCTGTCGCTGTGCGAAAGCAAAGCTCTGATTACTCACCGGGCCCGTAGGTACCCTGAAAGTCGTACGCCTGGATACGCAGGTCCTTGAATTGTACCGCCACCTTGCGTCCTCCGCGAGAATCCGTCAGTGTCACCAGCTTGGGCGTCGGGCAGAAGTACGACTCGCCCATTGGAGTCTCGAACAAGGTCATGTTGTCCGAGCTCCGGGCCGTCCGCTTGCCGGCTGTGAGGGAGCGAGTCGACCGCGCGTTGTCAAGTAATGTGCATCACTGTCAGTTCTGTGCATGGGGCCAGACAGTCACTTAGGGTCCTTCGTTTTCTGTCTGCTCGTATTCTTGCATCCCAAACAGATTTCTTAACAAGGTATAAACCAGGATTTAAAGTATTCAACAACTGAAAAGCCCCCCTCTTAAATAAGTGTAAGACATCCGTTAATCTTCCTTCGATGTCTTCAACTTTGTGCACTGGAAAATCACGTTCTCTAGAAGCATTTTCAGGTAGTGATCGGGATTAGCCATTTTTTAAATAGATTTAGCATCGCGCGACGTGCTACCGCGATCCGCCTGCGCGGGAAGCCACTGCGCATGCGCAAGTCCTGATGTCACCAGATGGCGCCAGGTGCCGGCAACTGACTGTAAATACCTGTACAGTAAGAGCGTTGACACACAGTGGCGGAAACGAACTAGAAAGCTGGCCAGTAAGTTTGCCAAAGACGAGGAAGGAGAAAGAAAGAGCATTAAACGACAGGTTAAAAACGTCGAAGGTAAAAATTGGATAGATTCAATGGAAAAGAAGCATAGTGTAGAACTATATCGATGCTAGAAAAGGCAGATCAGGAAGGAAACGTTTTATGATAACTCAAGAGGCAGTGCCGTCCTCTTTGAAGCTAGGTCAGGGTGTCTTAGAACGCGCAGCTACAGAAAAAAATTTAACGAAGATGACACATGTGCTGTGTGTGGTAAATCTGAAGAAACAACAGAACACCTCGTCCTAAAATGTGATGGTATCCATCCCGATGTCGATGCAGGCACAGTCACTCTTCCTGAGGCCTTAGGGTTTAGAGATAACAATAGTCATGTAAATAAATCTGCGGTGGAAATTAGCAAAAAGCGATTGGAGGATTGCTGGCACAAAAGCAGAGAGGTGACATAAGTTTTAAAGTGTAGGAAGACGTTTTTTTAAAGGAAATGGCGATTTGTATTAACAACTTACAGCAGAGTAAACAAAAATAAAGGGAAAAAAAACAGCATAGTGGCGACAACCACTGCCCCGTTTCAAAGGGGACGCTCCTACCTTCCATCCATCCATCGACTCGCAAGCCTGCCGCGTCAGGACCAATCAGCGCGTGCGCAGTGACGGCGCGCGGAGGCGAATCGTTGCAGTGGCCGCGGATCGCGCTGTGCCATATCTTTCTATCATGACGCAATAAGTTTGAAATGTTCGTTCAAGAAGCGAAACGCCAAAGCACAGGTTCTTTACAGACGTTTTGCATCATTGCATCAAGCGCTAACCACGCTAGTACGTTCTGCTCCAAGGCTTTTGTGAGCGTTTAACTCGCGTGAAGGGAAGAGACATGCCATTTGCGAAGGTGCAGCCTGCATGTCGCATGCATTGCCTCTTGCCACCCGGCACCAACGTGACAAATCCGCAGGCTCATGGTAATACCGCTGTGATAACCGCCCAGCTCGGCTCCCTCGACGGCGCGCCAAAAAGCGGCTTGCTAGTGACTAAAAAACAAACTAGAGGGCGTTTACGCTGGTGAGGGGAGCGGAGCATTTACCATGACTTAGCAGTATCAGAACGAACCTTGCTGCTCACTTTTTGAATCATAGCCCTTTCTTCTTAGCGGGCGATTCAGTGCGTCCGATATTCGTTGTGATATTCGGGACGGTCGGTGGCGATGCAAGCGCGTTATCTGGAAAGTACCGTGTCACGTTCAAATAGAGCCCGGCCGACAGCTATGGTCATTCTCATCTCGACAAACGCCAAGTGCACGCCTCACCGTCGCAACCGCAGAGTTACTTCGTTTCTTTTGAAGGCCCAAGTTGACCCAGTGAGCAGTTCGTTTGAGTTTGCTAGCTTCCCTGCTTGCCACTACCGCGAAACTTGGGGCATTTTGAGGGGAAAACAACTACAGCGGTAAGGTAAGCCTATGCCTTCGTTATGCCACGTCCTTTGAGTGTTGTGCCACGTGTTTTGAATGTTTTTTTTTCCTCGATACCAATACTTTATAGTTGACAATCTTGACCCTCGGGCACAGCCGTGACACATGTCGGGAACCTGCCTTAGCTGTGGTATCAAAACGCCCAGGGCAAGGTACGCAGTGCTAAGCGTTGTGCCCAGAGCAAGGTACGCAGTGCTAAGCGTTGTTCCCAGATGGCAGAAGGCGTAAAGAACGCCGAGGCCATTGTTCAAGCAATTGTTACACGCGAGAAAAGACAAGGGGAGGTAACAGGCTCAGGTAATGATCATTACGTGAGTGTCCGGGTGGAGGAGGGCGGATGCTAACGGGGAAGAGTGTGGAAGGGGGAGGTGAGGGACGAGAAGTCGGGAGTTGTTGGTTTAGCTTACCGTTTGTGGCTCCCGGGAAGAAAGGGGAGTTCGTGTTGAACTGGATCTCCATTCCGCTGACTTTCCACGACCCACGACCTTTGTCGTTCACCGGCGGAACCTTCGGAGAAGGAAGTCGTTGCTTCTTGGGCGCAGCATATCTCTTAGCGCTCATTTTAATGAGCACGGGGAGTTAATAACGTTGATAATTATGTATAATATAAGTATTCTCGAAAACGTGCGTCCTATTCACTAGTGTCTCAGCTCTGTCTCCTCCCGTCGCCGTTTGCGAGAGGCTAGATATTTACCTTGGGGGTTACTCAGATCTGTGCAAAAGTACAAGTAGCAGTCGTGGATAAGGCGGAAAGCTGCGCTAGTTCGTTGTTAGTTTATCCTATTATGAAAAGGATAGCGCATCAGACGAGGAACAACGAAGAGATGACGCTCGTCTGAAGCGCTAATCTTTTTATAATAACAACCGTGCTACGTCAGAATTTGACCACTTTAGCGTTCAGATGTTGGCCCATGGCAGAAACCTTTCCAGCGTCTTCAAAACTGACCCGCCGCGGTGGCTCAGTGGTTAGTGCGCTCGGCTACTGATCCGGAGTTCCCGGGTTCGAACCCGACCGCGGCGGCTGCGTTTTTATGGAGGCAAAACGCTAAGGTGCCCGTGTGCTGTGCGATGTCAGTGCACGTTAAAGATACCCAGGTGGTCGAAATTATTCCGGAGCCCTCCACTACGGCGCCTCTTTCTTCTTTCACTCCCTCCTTTATCCCTTCCTTTATGGCGCGGTTCAAGTGTCCGCCGATATGACACAGATACTGCGCCATTCTCCCCCCTCCCCCCCCAAAAAAAACAAACAAAAACAAAACAACCAACCAATATTCAATATGGCTCGTGCGACAAGCAAGTTGACTCTAGACATCATTGTGTATGCTTTTTCAGGGATCTAATTTTTCTTGACATCCAACTCGCAAGGGAACAGAATAGGAAATTCGATGTGAGCGTTCCGTCGCCTGTTCCCACCTGGGTATTACTTCTGTGGAGAAGGACGTTCTGGAGGGCTAGTTGGTTCATGATGAACAGAAAGGGTATAAACTGCGCGAACAAGACGGGACGAGAGGCACACAAATCGACAGACAAAGCGCAGACTTCCAACAGATTTTATTTGTGAAAAACACATCGTTAATAAGGCCAGAGAACATAAGAAAAAATAAGAAAAACACTATCACCATAGGGTTCAACGATATAAACATCAGCAGAAATTTACAGGTTAATCAGATCCGATGTGAACACGAACGTGCCCTTCTAAAAACTCTAGCTCTGGTGTCGATAGCGAGGGCGAGCTAACGCAGTCGTCACCCCTTTTGGCCATCAGGAAAGCTTCGATAACCTCCCTTTCAGTTTTGCTGCGTGCATAGGAGAGGAAAGCAGTTTTGTCTAGGAAGGGAACGCAGTTGCGGCTGCCACAGTTCTTTCAGTGTAATGGCAGATTGCTACCTGTGCCGGTGTGCATCGATCGTCTATGTTCAAGGGCTCGCTCATTGAAGCACCGGCCAGTTTGGCCGATGTAAACCCGCGCGCAAGATAGAGGTATCTGGTAGATAACCTCGGAGGCACACCTGGTGAACTTGGTCTGATGATTCTTCTTGCATGACCTGTGTTCCGATCTTGTTTCTTTTTTCTCTTCCGAGAGCATGGGACAAACTTTTTTCAACTTACAAGGCGCTGAAAACTCTACATTTATTCCATATTTGCCTGCCACCTTCTTGATGCTGTGGGAAAGGCAGTGAAAATATGGCATGACGAAGGGATAGATACCTCTATCTTGCTGGCGGGTTTACATCGGCCAAACTGGCCGGTGCTTCAGTGAGCGAGCCCTTGAACATAGACGATCGATGCACACCGGCACAGGCAGCAATCTGCCATTACACTGCAAAAACTGCGACAGCCGCAACTGCGTTCCCTTCCTAGACAAAACTGCTTTCCTCTCCTATGCACGCAGCAAAACTGAAAGGGAGGTTATCGAAGCTTTGCTGATAGCCAAAAGGGGTGACGACTGCGTTAGCTCGCCCTCGCTGTCGCTATCGACACCAGAGCTAGAGTTTTTAGAAGGGCACGTTCGTGTTCACATCGGATCTGATTTACCTGTAAACTTCTGCTGATGTTTCTATCGTTGAACCCTACGGTGATAGTGTTTTTCTTACTTTTTTCTTATGTTCTCTGGCCTTATTAACGATGTGTTTTTCACAAATAAAATCAGTTGGAAGTCTGCGCTTTGTCGATTTGTGTGCCTCTCGCCTCGTCTTGTTCGCGCAGTTTATACCCTTTCTGTTCATTACTTCTGTACCGGCAATCACCACGCTTTACCTGCACGCGACTCTTTAGCGCTGGGGCGGTCAAGTGTACTGCGTCCTTTATATTATGTATCGCTTTGAACGCGAGACGGCCGCGTGCTCACGCGTGACACACTCACCCTGGAGAACATGAGTATGAAGCGGAACACGGGCCAGGTGAGTTCCAGAACGGGCTCCTGGTCCTCCGTGGCACAGATGCCCTTGGCCTTGGCACTTTCGGGCATTTTCAGAGTTACCGTCTGCGTTAGAGCACGGTGAGAAAAGCGTCAGCAAACTTCCGCGAAAGCTGTCGCCTGTCGTATAGCCACGCAACCGTAACGCAATGCTGAAAGCTCCGAGTGCCCAGGAAAAGTATTCATCTAAATCGGACAGCGTCTCGTGCACTGTACTGTCCTCTCATTTACACTATAGATTAAACAGTTTCTTCAGTAACGTTTTGTCGGTGTAGAGACACTTTAGTCGGATACAAAACTTAAGTCTGCGGTGAAGCTCCGCCCACATTCAGGACCGGCGCACAGAATTCCTCCACGACAAAAATGTAGGCCGCTGTTAAAACTTCTCTTGTCACCTAAACAAGAAGCTAACCATGAGAAAAAAGTTACAAGCTCTAGAATTTTGATACTTGGCTTGTTTAATAAAGTCAAATATTAAAAAGCTGATTTCGTTCACTTTTGTGGCTGGCTAGCGGAGTAATACAGTACGCCGCGGACCGTGGCCCAGTGTTAACAACTGCTGTTTTTTTTTAAGTTGTATCCTACTATAACAAAAATTACTCTCTCACTTCGAATTGCTTGCGCCTCTGTGCTGACAAATCGCCTAATGGAGCGTTCCGCACATAAACTGTACCTAAAACTCATAGGATACCCAAGCTCCCAGGAGGTATCGGTTGTCCATCCTTCCTGTTCGATAGGGAGTAGATGGAGATCTCATTTGGCGGCGGAGGCTGAGTTCGGCCTGTTCGCAAGTCGGGCTGAAGCGTCCATGTGCACATAGTGGGAAAGGCAGCTGAACATGCAGTCATGTGCAGGGCGGCAGTCATGTGCAGGGTGGATTCTGGACGGTGAATTATGGGTGGAGGGCAAAGTTGGGTCGGTAGTGGGTAGAGGCCTTCTGGACGGTGGAGGTGGGAGGTTGGTGACAGGGGAAGCTCCTGAAGGCTGAACGTGGGGTGTTTGGTGGTTGAGGGTGGCCTGGATGGGGGTCTCGATAGATGGAGGGAAAAGGTGGGTGGGTAGTGGATGGAGGCGGCATCACACAACACTAGACGGACGTATTTTACGAAACTAAGGGCGTAGTAATGCTAGCACATTATAAACGAACAGAGAGAGCATGGCTATAGGGGAATAGTGCACGGAGTAACTGCTGGCGGCGGGTGGAGGCGGAAACGTGCCGAGCGCTGCCTGAACCAGGCACACGAATACTTGTGACCTCACGCACTGGAAGAATGCTGCCATAGCTCTCCGTGCCCTGGGCGCATGCACTTGTGGGCGGCCAGTGCGCCGGTATCTAGTAGATTTCGCAATATACAACTGTATGCGCAGTCCCGTCCTGTAGTGCGACGCAAGGCACGAGTTCGCATTGCACCCCACTGTGCTGCCGCCCGTACTTGTGCGCATGCGCTTAAGTGCTGAGTCCGCACCGCCACCGGATTTCGGGTCCGCTATAACTCTACCACGGTCGGCTCAACAGCCTGCTAGAGGCGTCGTTGAGAGCGCCACCTAGGTCTTGCGACATACGCGCTAGGAGACTTAGCAGACGAGAGAGTTTTCTTTACCTGCAGCCCTCCCCTGCTGGCGTAGGTGATGGTGAAGAAGACCTGGAACTTGGCCAGAATGCAGACGGTGCCGTCGGTGGCATTCCACACGCCAAACGAGAACTCTGGGATCGGGGCTCGCGGCGGCACGGCCGGTGCGCCGGGCGCAGGCGCCTGTACGCCATTGCCTGCTGCGGCGCCGGCCGCCGGGGGCGCTGTGGGCAACGAGAAGTTAGAGTTACTATACAGTAACTCTACGAGAAGTTCCGCAATCTGTTGCGCTACTTTTTCCACGGTGTTGAAATTTGATGCCTTCCACGCCACCCGGAACACTAAATGATATTTCAAGGCTGCATTTTCATTATTGCCTTTAAGAAGCTCGCTGATGGCTGCGCGTGGTCGAAAACACACTATTTGGCACACATTTTGTGCACGAATGTGTCGACCGTAGCGAGAGAGAGAGAGAGAAAGATGAACGGAAAGGCAGGGAGGTTAACTAGGCGACTCCCGGTATGCTACCCTACTCGTGGGAAAGGGAACGGAGGGATAGATAGAAAGGAGAGAGAAGAAAGGGTGATCACTAGTTCACGTGTCCGCAGGCCATTACTAGCAGGGTGCACAGGGCACACAATGAAATTTTATAACAGAATAACTGCCTGAGGGGCGAGTTGGTGCATGATGAAATGAACGGCTGCGCAAATCAGGACACAGACAAGAAAGAGACATCACATGCGCACACTACCAACTGTTTATTCTATGGAAAAGTTGAATATTTAAACAGTCCCGATCAAGCATGATACTCATCCCATTATCACTTCGAACCCAACACGTGGTATGAAAAGCCGCTACATCAGGTTAACAGACTATATACTGCAGATTAGACTAACAGATATATCTGATCAAAGGAATTAAAAACAGATGAAATGAACGGCTGCGCAATTCAGGACACAGACAAGAAAGAGACACCACATGCGCACACTACCAACTGTTTTGATGAAATAAACGGCTGCGGGTTGTGTTTTTAATTCCTTTGATCAGAGATATCTGTTAGTCTAATCTGCAGTATATACTCTGTTAACCTGATGTAGCGGCTTTTCATACCACGTGCTGGGTTCGAAGTGATAATGGGATGAGTATCATGCTTGAGCGAGACTGTTTAAATATGCCACTTTTCCATAGAATAAACAGTTGGTAGTGTGCGCATGTGGTGTCTCTTTCTTGTCTGTGTCCTGATTTGCGCAGCCGTTCATTTCTTTCAAATTTCATAACCTTGCACTCAGTCCTGAGTCCTTCAGGAACTTTAAAAGCGCTTTCACAGCCCTACTCTGCGATGAAGGTTTAGTCCAAGGACTCAGTATCTTGGCTTCTGTAAAGGGTCGAGGATCTAAGCTGCGGAGCATTGCAGCCAGGAGGACACGCTCACGTTCATAGCGAGGGCAGTCACAAAGTAGGGGCTCTACTGTTTCGTCGCACCCACAGTTCTCATACGCAGGGGAGGGGAGTCTGCAATATCGACTAAGTGGGAGCAGGCATTTGTAAACGCCACTCCCAGCCATAGACGACACAACAGCGTAGCATCGCTGCGGGAGAGGCCGGACGGAGGACTGAGTTGAAGTAAGGGGTCGAGATATTTCCCGTTTGGGATATGCGCTTGGATGTCCGCGGATATTCGTTGAGAGTTATCGCATGCCCCTGCTATTTTGCATGCGCTCGAGAGTAGAAGTCCCGTAAGAGGGTACCGGTGCTGTGCGTATTTGCATAGCACTTCGTTATATCAGGACATATCATGTACGAAGATATAACTCGCTGGAATCGCTTTTGCGCGACGCTATTATTTCGCGAGTGATAATAATAATAATTGGTTTTTGGGAAAAGGAAATGGCGCAGTATCTGTCACATATATCGTTGGACACCTGAACCGCGCCGTAAGGGAAGGGATAAAGGAGAGAGTGAAAGAAGAAAGGAAGAATAAGTGCCGTAGTGGAGGGCTCCGGAATAATTTCGACCACCTGGGGATCTTTAACGTGCACTGACATCGCACAGCACACGGGCGCCTTCGCGTTTTTCCTCCATAAAAACGCAGCCGTGTCCAAATCAATAGTTGCTGAGCGTCTCTGGATCTTATTTTTTTCTCTTCCATATGGGCACATCTATAGCTATGGCAAATATTTATGAAGCGGCAGTTTTTTTTTAACGAGCAGTGATTTTTTTCCCCCGTGCGACTCAGACGTTTAGTTCTCTTTCAAAAGGAGATGGTCATTGTATCGTAGCGTTCCTAAATCCAAATACTCAAACAACATCAACTCACCATTGGCGGGAGGTTCCACTTTTTGAGAGTCCGAAGGCGGAGCCTTCACACTTGCCGATGCGGCTTCTGTTGCTGCAAGAGACAACAAATTTTTGCAGATGCTCTTCGAAATAAATCAGTACTCCCAGGGTCAAGCTTCGCTTTCGATTGCAAGGTCACGCACGAGCTGATAAGAGCGATGAGCGGACAGAACTATGCGGAGGTAAAGAGTCTGCCATATGATACCAAAGAAGGAACGCAGTATCGCCGATTTCGACCGGCACAGTGATATATGAGGAGGCGGCGTCACACTACACTAGATGGACAGATTTTACGAAACTAAAGGCATAGTAATGCCAGCGCATTACAAACGAACAGAGGACATGGCGAGGGAAGGGTGCACGGAGTAACTGCTGGCGGCGGGTTGCGTTCGATTGTCTCACTTGTGCACCCGGAATAAAGCGACTCTGAGGACCATTTGGAGTTGCCCTGTGTCGATAGGCTCCCGCGTTCTAATCACCAAGATACTACTCTCACAGAAAACGGAACTTTTGAAACCTAAAAAAAAGCAAAAAAATGAAATAAAAGTACCGCCACCATCGGCCGATTTCGCAAACAGAATGTGGTAACATTGAGAGTTTCACCATGGATCCCTGAGGCCAGGCTACAGTGGCATCCACTTCCTTTCTGTAATCACGAAGTCTCTTTCTCTCTTGACGTCATAAGTGGCGGGAAAAATAAAGGCTTCACTTTTAAATCAGATTTTCTCAGCAAGAAATGCATATTTTGCCGCCTAACTAGCATCATCATAGCCAGAAGGAGCCATGTAATCGGTTTTTGCTAAGAACAAGAAGTGAATGGCGTTGTAGTCAGCGTCTTGTGTGTGTGTGTGTGTGTGTGTGTGTGTGTGTGTGTGTGTGTGTGTGTGTGTGTGTGTGTGTGTGTGTGTGTGTGTGTGTGTGTGTGTGTGTGTGTGTGTGTGTGTGTGTGTGTGTGTGTGTGTGTGTGTGTGTGTGTGTGTGTGTGTGTGTGTGTGTGTGTGTGTGTGTGTGTGTGTGTGTGTGTGTGTGTGTGTGTGTGTGTGTGCGTGCGTGCGTGCGTGCGTGCGTGCCTGGGTGCGTGTGAGTGCGTGCGTGCGCAACAGCGATGCGCATGATTTAATTATTAACAATGTCGTCCTAAATAGCAGAGGAAAACGTTGTAGGGAAACCTGGAAAAGGACTGTTTAAGGTAGAGCACGACTTTGACGCGGTGTATAACTACATGGTTTCTTATGTGTGTGTGTGCGCGCGCGCATGCGTGTTTGTGTGTTTTGGGGGGAGGTTAGAACAGTGTGCGAAGTTGAAGAAAGGATGCTTGTAGGCTAATGCAGCGAGTCGTACAGGGCTGCGTCGTGCGCATTATAACATGCATCTAAAAGAGGTTGTGTTGTGTAGGGTTTAATGGTACATAAGCAGCTAAGGCCATCATGCGCCAAACGCAGCATTTAAATGGGCAGAGCAAATTCTGTCCCTCAAAAGTTCAGCTACGTCACATCTTACATGACGTGATAAACTGTCTCTATCTCCCACAAGGGCGCAATCATTTCGAAGGACGCTTGAGCAAGGGTCCTTGTACGTACGTCACCAACATTTCAAAAGTAAGCTGTGTACTCTTAAGCCTATCTAGATTTGAGGTATTTGGCAAGTGGCGTACCGACTTACCGTTATCGTCTGTCGTCTCCCCAAGTTCCATGCCTTTGGGTTCATTAGCTCGACTCTGGACTCGTGGTTTGACTTCCTGCAAAAGGTTGCGCTTTTTCAGATGACAGAATATACCCACTACCTACGCCAACAGCACAAGTGTGTGTTGTTCGAGGTTTGTTATGTGAGCACTATTGGAATCACTTCCGCCTTCTTGCAAACAACAAACGTTGGCGACAGCTTGATTATCGTGCAGACCACGTGCTTATTCACGCAACGGTCGGCTTTGAGCCAGTCGACCGTTGGACTTTAGTGAACTTATCACATTCTACTTTGATATACTTCATTGCTTGCACGTGATCGCCGTCCTACGTATAAATGTACCCTTACAAAAATTTCTTTACACAGTTTGTAGACTGTCCATAGATTTCTGTATATGAAGTCTATAGACTCTCTATATATACAAACCCTAGAGAACAGTCTATAGGCAATACAAATACTATAGACAGGCTATTGACAATCTATAGATTTATGGCCATTCACTTTTTTAGACTTTTGTCTATAGGCAGTCTATAGACTATGAATAGACAAAAATAAATATCTATATGAAGGCAACATAGTCTATAAGAAGTGTGTAGACTGTCTATAGACTATTTTTGTTAGGGATAGTACCTACGACCAAAATGATCGCCGCTAGAATTCAGGCAGGTTATGGCTATTAGGTTGCGCCTTTTCTCACACGCTGTTTCAAAATAATACTTTTTTCTTTACTCACCCGCAAAGCGACATACTTGTGCTGGGGGTCCGGCTGCCAAACTACTGTTTCCTCGTAGTCAATGGCTTCGGCAAAACAGGCACATAGTATCACTGGGAATAAAACAAATTACGCGGTTACTTGCACGTTGCTTTCAAACTTTGTTCTCTCACTGTCAGTGTCTAAGCCCATCGCCCGTCGCAAACGGTTTAGCTAATCGGCAAGGACGGTCAGGTCTCGAGAATTCAATGTTACCGTAGAGACACTAGACAGAGGGTTGCTTTCAAACTACGGGTCACTGAACATAAATCTAAACTCATTGTTTTGTTTTCTTCTATATTGAAACACTTGCCAATGCCAAAGATATATAGGAACGTTCAGGAGTTTTTTTTGTAGGTCTTATAATTAGGCTGAAACATGTCAACGTATGCTGATTATAAGTGGCCGTAAAAGCCCACTTAGAAATTATTTAAATATACTGATATCATGTGCAGTTATAAAACATGTAATTTGTTATGTTTTACTTTTTATGCATTTCAATTAACCTTAAATTTAAATATAAAGCTCAAGTGTTGGCTGTATTAGATGAATGAACTTATTTTTATATTGAGAGATAGGCGCTATTCAAAACACAAAAAACAACTGAACAGCAAGTCAGTGCTTCAAAAAACGAATTCTGGCTGTTATAAAACTTGGAAAATGTATGCTGCTTATCGTGTGTTGCTGTATGAAAGCAAATTTTCAGGTGCCCTACAGAGTTGAAAGAAGGCCTTTCAATTTTTTTAATTCACCTCATTTCGTGCCATGTCTTCCTTGGTATTAATTTACATTATGTTTTTTTTTAAGGAACAAGGGAAAAGGTAGGCTAGAACGTACAATGTGTGCAATGGCAAGCAGCCGCCGACTACCAAGTGTTGTGCAAATGAGCATTTTAGTTACCCGGAACTGCATGAATAAAATGCTGCAAAGCAAGGTTGAACCGGAAACTGTGGCTGCGTTCTGGATAAGTCTCATGCTCGTTGTCTGGGCAGCCGCAGAAAGCAACACAAAACACGGCTTTCACAGAAAATAAACTTGTGAGGTTGGACGTTGTGCTGGAAACGGAGTGCGAGCATCGGGAAAATCGCTTCGGTCGGGGCATGCTCCCAGCGAATCCCCACCCAGGACTAATACACTTGAGTCTTTAGTAACAATGCTGTGTTTATTTTGGCTTTATACAGCACTATTCCGGCCGTGTATTCTTAAACATTTAAAGTCACCTAGCACGTCTATCGCACATTCGCTCCGATTTCCCCCGCTTTGCGTTCAGCAATGCGTGCGGCAGGGGCACAGAAACCTCTATCAAGCATGAAAGCGGCTCCACAGAATGCATACTCTCACAGTCCCTTTGATCGGCCAACTCATTCAGTGCTCCTGATGCTAAACAAGGTTAGGAACGTGGGTCGTTTATATTGCATAGCGTGCAGGAACCACATTCTAGAGTACTGCACATTTAATACCTAAAGGGTGTTTTTTATTTTACGCAATGCTTCTGGCGCGTGACGGAGGAATAGTAAATATTTATGAGAATCAATATATTGCAGTGCGCCGCGCCGTGAACGCACGCGCCAGCGGCCTGAATCGCTGTTAATTTATGCAACGGTTTTACGATTTCAGAGCTGACCCTGTAAAGGATGCACCACTGCAATGACATGAACTGCGCGGAGAAGCTTACCTCGCGCAGCATCGGGTCATTCATTATGTTATGTTGCTTACACCTGCGGATTTGTTTGCATTGAACATGGACACAACTTAGCACGCTTGTAGAATAGCTTCATCATATAAGGTTTATGATCGGTGAACATGTTTTTTGTTTGTATCATAGCGGAAATTCAAGCGAACCGGCTGACAAGCTGTTTTCTTTCCCTGACTATATGTGTTATAAGGTGACGACTCTTGTGTTGAAAATTGTAACCCACTTTTTAATCCTCTCTAAGGGTTTTATTGTGTTTTTTTTTGATGTGTTGATGGTGGAGCACTTTACGTGCGCATGTGATCTACTTTGATGGCTCGAAACGCTTGGTTCACGATACCAACACCAATTAGCACCTGACGGAAATTTTTAGCTGGGCTAGCATGTGCGAAGCTATGTTTTCATAAATACGTGTTTGCAGTGTGCGGGTGCAACAGGGGTTTGCGCAGGCGTACATGAGGAAACACTCGCCGGGCTTACCTCCTACGAAGGCTGCTGCGATCGCACCGCGCAGCCCAACGTCACAACACCGCTTCTTCATCGCGGTTGCATTAAGAACGCGACCAGACCGACGAGACACGGGTGAAGATCTCTGTCGCGGCGCACTATTCTCATGCGAGCGACTGTTACGCAGAGGACGCCATATTGCATAGGCGGTGCGGCCGGCCGGGTTCCTGGTGACGAGGCTAGCGGGCAGCGGCGCGTCGAGGGTATGCACTCATCGATCGCGGTGCGGGCTGAGCTGCGAAGCGCGCCCCCTTCGCAACTCCGTAGTCGGGAGCGGAGCACGTCGGCCTAAGATCCCTGGCTGCGTTCTCGTCTCCGCGGCGCAGGTCACGCGGGCTTGACTCGCGCAGACACCGGGCGCCACCTGTTGATGCCTGTCGCATGTGCACTGCTGTTAGAGGAGTTCACGCAGGAAAGGTTACTGGCGCTTTTACGTTGCTGATGTCGTAAATCCCGCAGTTTTCAGGAAAGGAAATCTAAACAACGACCAGATCAACGAAAAAAAGGAATCTTGTTGAGTTAATTGTAATTCCTGCACTTTTCTTCTGTCATTTTACCCTAAAACGCTGGGAATAACGGAAACATGTTACTTTCTTCTGCACGGTGTTCTGCTGTCTAATTCTTTTTTTTTTCGCTCTATATAAGAGTATGCTTAAGGTGCCACTCAGTTATGCGAATCGAAACTGTATACATGCCTGCTGCAATGAAAGCTTAAATCAACTTCATGAAAGAAGTAATTGCGCTAAGGATCTTCAAGTACCGAATTAATGATTACGAATATTTTTGTTTTGTAATTGTTAGATGTCACTTATGTTCCTCCCAAGTACTTCTACCAAAAACAAATTTTGTTGCTATCTACCTTTCGCTGCTTAACAAGTTTAAGTGAGATTTTCGAGCATATTTCTTTTCAAGAAAGAAGACTAAGAATTAAGTCCGATTTCAAAAATAAAATTTTCATGAATTATTGAAGTGCGAGGCGAAAGGTGAAACCTATGCAGCTTGTACTGTCATTCACGGTATAGAAATCTATATCACAGCCTAACTTCACCTAACTGTGTCTTGTTTTTCTAAATACATTTTTCTATTGCTGCTCACAGCGCTTCTACAAATTTTGCTGCGTTCGTCGCTTTTTCTGGTCATGATTAGTTTCTCCGGATGTCAATAGGAGGCATTGCAGGAGCCCAGCTGTTGGTTTCCTGTCCCGTTTTCAGAGGAACGCTCCGCTGCTCGGAGGCCGTTAACTTAAAATGCGCTTCCGGTCGCAGTTTTCTAAGCGATCACGAAAGCTCTCGTTACGACCATTGTGTTCTCATGCCAACAGAGGGCCGCTGCCGAGCGTTCAAGGAAGCACGAATCTCCGGTGACTGATGGACCGCGAGCCGCCTCCACCCACATCGAGGAGCTCGTTAGGAATCCCGTTTCCGGTCGATTCTTGTAGAAAACTGGACGAGATTCGGCAGCGCAAACGTATGGATGGTTGGAGAACTTGGCCCGTGTTCGTTAAACAAGAATCAGTGCACAGAAAAACATACACATGCACATGACAAAAGTGCATGCCACCAGGCCTCGCAATATTTTCTTCTTTTCAATATCTTGTTACGTGTGAGTCATTTTTCTTGCACGCTGCTGTTCTTTTTGTTTTTGATTTTTTTTGTAATGTGAGGTTCCTGCATTCGCGTCCGCCACGGGATAAGGTCGTCTAAGCGATCGCTGACATTTCGATCTCATTCTTGGCTCCAGTATAATTTGTTTGTGTCTGCGTGCTTACGTGTTTAGAGCAACCGAATGAGGAAGAAAGTACAGTCGCGGACAGAATAAGACGCACCACGCTTTGGCGCTCATGTTTTCCAAACGCGTTACCTATGCGAAAATTATTATTTTTTTTTACTTATTCAAATAAATTTTGCTTGTGCGCTTACGCATCACGGCAGCTGGAACCATTCTATTTGCGTTAGACGACACGAGGAAAGAATTGTAAAGCCGAAGCGTGGCCTGTATAATTCTTTGCGCAACTGTACAATGATTAGTCTGATCCGGACGGAGCCGAACCACCTGTCTTCCAAAGCAGTGGTTTCTTCGAATTTTATACTCGAATTTTATTGTCGATTTCTATACTCGAATTCTCTGCTCGCTGGCAACATTTTATGGCATTTCAGTAGAGCCTAGGCAGGAAATGGGGGAAGACGGGCGTTTGTCCCTGTGCCATGGGCTCCTCAGTAGTATTGATTCTGCATCCTCTCTTCAACTTCCCCCCTTCACCCATCCGCAGCCCAAGCCGGAACAACAAAAAACCCTTCCCCACGACGCGGGGACAAAGGTCCGTCTCCTCCTCTTCCCTGCCTAACTTCTGCTGCAGTGCCACAGAAAGTTGGCCGCCAGTATATGTTACTAAAATTTACTGAGGCGGGCCCGGAATAACACATGCATAGCTATTACGGGTCGGATATTTAAGTGACGTTGCCCCGCGCTTTATTTTACAGCACAGCTGTCGGTGACACGTTTACCGGTTGAGTGGCGTTGGTGGTGTAGCCATATCACGTCACCAGCTGCAGAGCACGTGACCACGTATCGGTCACGTGGTTTATATACTACGCCTCCTTCCTCCTCCCTTCTATTCGTTGGTGATTTCAGCGCCGATATCAGAGAGAACAAGAACTTTGGCGTTGACTTGACTATGCCTATTAACAACGCAAAGATGGTGACGTCAGAAAAGGCAATCACTACCTCGAGACAGAGTTGCATAGACCTCGCTTTCCAGAATAAGATAATAGTGCGACAGTTAGGGTACAGGTGTGGCCACAGTATTACGAAGCACGCTTTGGTGTTTGAACTTTTCTCATGCGTTCTGCAGAGAAGATATGATGGTTTCTTGGGTACATGCGAGAGCGGACCAGTGGCATGTGCTATCATATTTTAAAAGTAATTCATAATTTTTGTTTGGCAAAGCGTGTTAAAAGTTTGACCGCTGCAGTGTGCTTCGTAATATTATGGCCGAGACTGTACATACGCGTTCATTTCACAGGCCGCAACGTACCCTTAGCTAGTGGGGAAAGCATTCATCGAGAAGAAGACATGCTTAAAATCGCGAAAAAAAGCAGTCACGAATAAAAAAGAACTGATTGATAAAATATTGTCAACGTCTGGACAAAATGTCGCTAATACTTCAGTTAGCATAAAAAACTTCATTTAGTGCCAGAGGTCACCCAGAACAGCTACACTTTAATAACGCATTCGGGTGTCCACCGAAATATGTGAGACAGTTACTTCGCCATTTCCTTTCCTAAAAACCAATTTTCATTTCATATCAATGTGTCAAACGACAGCGGTGGTTTATTTTCCGTGCTGCTATATGTGGTGCGCTTGTGTCGCGCTGGGAAGGCAGTCTCATCAAAAAGCCGAGAACGAACCGTGACACACAACACCTGAAACTTCTGTAGTATCTATTTAAGCCTATTTATGACGTAAACTTCTCACAGAAGTGTGAAGCACGAACGAATGGTTGATTGACCGTCCTGATGTACGCGTAGTCTGGGTACGACGCGGCCCAACGTCCCTGCAACATCCAACAAGCTAAAAAGACCAGAGTCCAGACGTCGCTAGCGGTGCAGCAAAGAAATCCAGGTTATTTACTGAAAGATTTCAACTTCTTTATGTATGAAATGACAGACTTCTTAATGTCTTATTTTGATTCTTGAACAGAAAAATGGTAAGAGAACGAGAAGCAAGAAGAAAAAGACAACTTTATTGTAAGTACGGGCGTAGGTAGATACCTTACGTCCACAAGGTTTAGGCTGGTGCAGTTCAAACACTTGTTTATGGGGCTTAACCAAATTTAAATGAGCTGTTCACGTTAGGGATTGAGTCGTCTTCATATAGGTCGGAATTAAGACAGCGAGATATATGGTGCTTTTGATTTCGGCAAAGAGCTTTACCTTTTTTAACAAGAAATCAATGCTACACTTTAAAAGAACAAATGGAGACTTTAATATCCTGCTTGATATAAGGGATGAGTATGGTGACATTGGGCGCAGTTTGCGCCCTTCACTTCATCTGTGCGTTGCTATACTGTACGCCTGCAGGGGCCTTTCCTTGTACGCACACCATTGAGAACTAAGTTCTCCCTTTCGCACCTTCTTATATAACTGCAAAAGTTTATCCTTTTAAGCGATGTAGACGCAGTTAAACTCACATATGCACGCACGAAAAAAAACTCAGCGACATGTTGTAATCTGCTAATTCCGTTGTTTTAGCGCGAACGTATATACGTGATGTAAATTCCTTCTTAAACTGCGGCAGTGTGAGCGCGAGAAGGAGGTCTCAGAAAAGGCAATTTGCTGCTCTCAAGTGCGAAAGCGAAGACGGAGCGCATTATAAATTCTCGCCTTTCGAACGTGACAGAGACAGACACAAGGGCGCAATAAAATAAAATTAAATGAAATAAAGGGAGCACTTCACGTCTGACTGCCCTTTTCCGCGCTCCCCCATTGTGCTTGCCCCTGGGCAGTGCACCCTCGAAGACAACGCGGGAGCGGGCGAGTCCTTAATTTCGTTTCTTTTCTTCTTCGTCCTCCCCCTCTCTCTCTCTCTCTCTTTTTCTGCTCTCTTCGAGAGCGTACGTGCGAGAAATGCTTTTGCTCGAGCGCATGTGAGGATCTCTCCTTTTTTTTCGTTTTTACAGCCGTACTAATTGCATTCCCGACCTTCTTGCTCGGACAATATCCCCAGGCGCGCGCGAGTCCGGGCACATACATGTTCGCGGGAAAAGAAAAAAAAATGCAGTCGGTTCTCGGCTTTCTTTTGCGCGGCCCATACTGGCGCCCCGTCACTACTGCCCTAACGTCTTCGCGCGTCCGCTCGCTGGTTGCCATGGCGACTGTACGTACGCGGCCCCGGGAGCGGGAGGGAGAGAACCCGCGCCACTCATTGGGTTTCCCGTCCATTTATTGCCGCCTTTGTGGGATGAAATTTTTCTTGCAGCAGTTCAAATTGCGCGGCGCTGCTGTACGCGCTCTCACTACGCGCCTGCAGTGCTTCTCTTGTGGCCATCGCCGAGGCCGGAAATTGCATTGGGGCAGCGGAGCCGTTGGTCTGATAATCTTTTTTTCTCTCTCTGTATCTCGTTATCTACCGGGCGCACCATAAGCTGATAAGGTTAACGGCACGCCTCCGAAAAAAGCCTCAGCGTGACGTTAGCGTTACGTGAACTTATGGAACAGCTCGTGCTTCGTGTAGTTCAATACGTGACTTGTCACAATTCAGCAGGCGACTGCGCTCTTCAAGAAGAAAAAAGTACGATGGCTTGACTCGTGAACCTCTTTTTCTGTAAAGAGTTCTTGGGGAACGCTGAGCAGTCGAGAAGCTGGTTTGGATTGGTTTATGGGGGTTTAGGGTTTAACGTCCCAAAGCGACTCAGGCTATGAGAGACGCCGTAGTGAAGGGCTCCGGGAATTTCGACCACCTGGGGTTCTTTAACGTGCACTGACATCGCACAGTACACGGGCCTCTAGAATTTCGCCTCCATCGAAATTCGACCACCGCCGAGTCGAGAAGTTCCAGTCGGATAATCACGAGGGATTCAAGTACATGTGCAACGAATTAATTTACGCGTGCATTGACGTATTCTTTGTTGCACTTTATTCCGCTTCAATGACAGTTCCGTAAAATTTAGTTAAAGCTGGGACCGCCTCAAGTCATATGACCGCACACAGAAGTAGTGAGCTCTGAAGAGTAGAGTCTCCGTAAGAAATTATTCGCATTATTCAAGCGCGCTTCGCAAATTCGCACTTCGTAAATGCTGTTTCTCTATATTTATATTCTTTTACTATTTTGTTTTAATCTTTACTAAGATCGGTCCTACTGGTAATACAGTACTTGCTCGAGGTGGTGTGCTCTCAGTGCGTTTCAATGGAAATCATTAGTAACTCTGCGGCAGCGAGCAAGGAAAACCCTGTCCTACATATGCATTCTCGATAGCGTTTACTGCGTACCCTTGGTAAGCTGAAAACTCTCACGATGCTAACGTCTACGGCTGAACTTGTACATTGTTTCCAGCAGTGACGTCATTATCTGGGCTTCACTGCTTCATGCGTGGAACACGAATTTTACTCCTTTGATGGCCTTCCTCGGCTATAAAAGCACCTGCTCCGGTGAAGCGGTGGTTCCGGGTTCGAACCCCGGATCAGGAAGAATTTTTCTTTAACTACGAAGTTTCTGTGGAGGCTGTATAGCTAAAGTGCTTTTGGTCAAATGTTTAGGGGGGATTTTCAAGGTACCCACAGCTGTCAGGTGGAGTTGCCAGTGACCACGTCACTTCAGCAAGTAATTCGCTAGAACTTCATAATAGGTTTAACTTGTGCACGTCGCTTTTTTTCTTCGGAAAACTTTTCTGCATGCGAATTAAAAAAAAATTGTTACTAAAGTTATGCAGAGGTAAGCCTGCAGATACGGAGCAGCAAGGTCTCCGTTATGAACTGCACTCGCGATTTCCAACTCCCGATGTTACACGTGCCTTGCAAGGAATTCCAACTAGCGAGAATGGCAAGGACAACTGTGCTTTGAGTCTACGGGTTCGTATGCGCGAGAGAAGCAGCGTAAACAAAGGAGAACAAAAATAACCAAAAATTACGATTTCACAAGATCAAGGTTTTAAAAGAAAGGAACGGATCACGAGCGTGTAAATTTAGAGTCCCAAAATTCAGCGCCTTTTCCGGATATACCCGAATGCGCCCTCGACAACGGCGCTGTGTCTTCGGCAGATGCACTCAAAACCGAAGTCAGTCACGCACGCTTCATGCATGCGCGAAATCCTTCGCGACGAGTTGCCACCGAAACTTCACATTCTCGGCGAATGCGGAGAATATTTGAGCTGCGTTCGTTTCCGATGTGGTTTTTGTAGCTGCGTATGCGCGTCGCGCGCTGCCTCGGTTCGTTTGGAAATGCGCGCTTGGTCGATTCCTTGCGTTCTTCTGTCGCTCTGCTGAGTGCGACGTTCCCGACCGGTGCCCTAGTACTATAGCAACATTCCTCTCTCTGTTTTTCCGCTCGCTGTTATTCACTTCGTCGCTTCGGTTCACCTCCGTTCGGAGGAGCGGCCTTTTCTCCCCTTACAAAAATAGTCTATAGACAGTCTACAGACTTCTTATAAACTCTATTGCCTTCCTATATATATTTCTTTTTGTCTGTTCATAGTCTATAGACGGTCTATAGACAAAAGTCTAATAAAAGTGAATGGCCGAAATCTATAGTTTATCTATAGGATTTGTATTGCCTACAGACTACTCTCTAAGGTTTGTCAATAGAAACTCTATAGACTTTATAGCGGGGAGTCTATAGACAGTCTATATACTGTCTAAAGACATTTTGTAAGGGTTAGCCGCGTTGAATGCGCGCTTCGTCGGCGTAAGCGCATTCTGCTCCAGGTATTCACTGTCTTTATTAATGCGGAAGCATTGTACGGCTATGTTTGCGGTTTCGTGTCATCACGAGCTTGTCCTCACGATTACGTCCTAGCGAATGGGTTTACGCGAAAAAAGAATGGTGTCATTGGATATAGCATCAAAAAATCTCGTACTGTAAATCGGGAGATTGAGGTGGGTTAATCAGTTAATTAATTAGAGCCAGAAATGTCCAAAAAGTGGGCGGGGCCGGAGCAAAAGTCGCGCCAAAATTGAAAACATCGGAAGTTGGCGAAGCCAAGCGTGGAGCCAAATTTGAAAAGCCGGAAGTGTGGCCGGGGCCAACCGTGGCTTGAAAGGTCTATGTACTCTCGACCACTTAACGCGACCTCTTACAGATCTCTTTCCGGCGAATAAAATGCTTTACACTCAATGGAAAAGAGGCGAAGAGGGGCGAGGAGGCGTCCACAGTTTCGCATTCCTTCAATGCGGGTTACCGCAGTGATCTCGAACGTTTTTTTTCTGACCAACCGGCCGTTCTAGAAAATTCTTGCGCTCGCGCCTTCTCCCACTTTTCAGCTGGTAGAGCAGGGCTTTTTGACAGATTTCTGCTCGTCGTGAAGTTGCTGCGTAGTGTTGTGGGAAAGCTTTGGACGCTGCTTAGATTGACCGCGCCGCGGCGCCGCGTCGATTGAAGTGCGCGGCCTTTTAATTCAATCACTTTATTCATCAGATATATTCTGGATGGATAAATGATAAATCGCCACATTCAGTACACGTAGCCTCCAGCGACTGCTTGTTTTGAAGCGAAAAGCTTCACTACGCTATGTAAAGCAGTCGTCGCGTAGGCTGGAGAATGACCTTGAACGACCTTCAGCCTAACCACGTTAGCCGTGTATGGCCATATGTGGTACAGTTACGGTGTCGAACACTTGACCCATGACCTTTAGTTGACCTTTGACATTGGGTGGCTTTTGGGTTGTCCTTGGACCTTAAGAACATCCAATGCGGTGATGTGAAGCCACGTGATGACATCCGATGGGGATGTCGTACTAAGACCATGTGACACCACGTCATATCCACGTGGTCGTGTGGGTATATATAGAACGGCAGTCGCGAGCGTGTAGCGGAGCTGCCATGGACGAGCCTTCGAGGCTCAGCAAGCGTCCATGCTTTTCGGTGAATTCCAGGGTTAGCCAAATTAAGCCACTGCCAATTTTTTATTTCCGTAGAACGCGCGTAAAGCCACTAGAAAGGTGCAGAAATGTTTTTGAATAAAAGTTCTTCTAATTTAAAAATAATAAATAAGCTTATTGTCTAACTTTCGCTTAGCCCTTCCCTTTATGAAACTAGCTCTTCCGTCATGACACCCCAAACGCATGTACGAGGATTTTTTTTATTGCAGAACGTCAACTTGCTGCCATATAATCTACACACACACGCACATACGCTTAGCAGATAGAGGACTATACTGCTAGCGCAGTATAACATAGAAATATTTTTTTTTGTATACGCGCACGTCAGGACAGTAAAGAGGTATTGGAAGGCCGACGTTGGAAGAAATTGAACCGCGATAGTGGTCCTCATTGTGCTGGCATTGTTAGACAGCGTGAGCCATGTTCCTTCCAAGGTCAGCGTCGTGCGGAAAATGACTGCGAGGCTTTGAAAGCAATTCTAGTTATCACCCTTAGCCCGCCTTCCACGCCTTCTTTCGCTCTTTCTCTATACTACTATTCGACGCCTTCGCTCCTATGGTCAAGACCACACAAACGTTAGCCGCTCCAAGACATTGACACAATGGGCTGTCGTGTGCGAAAAAAAAAAGATGTAGATATCAGTTTTATTTACTTTGTTTGCTAAAGAACCGTAACCGAGACCGGCGCGAGAATGTATTGTGGAAAGCGATGAAAAGGCCAGACTCGCTTCTGGCGTGGAGCCTGCAAAAAATAGAGATACAAGGAGAAAATAAAATTAAGGCAAGCGAAGTCGAACCAACCGATAGCTGAAAGCTCCCCCCCCCCCACCCCCCTTTCCCCCACAATGCCGGGTGCCACTTCCAGCCCGGTGTCAACAAAAGAGCGGAGCTCGTACCCTGTCAATGCAAACATGACGTGATAAGGAAGCTGATTCGAGGCTCCCGCAGTTTGAGCAAAATACGCGAATGGAGAGGGAGAGAGAAAAGGTAGTCTGAAACGCATGCATGCGCGAGGTTTTTTTGTGTCACCACAAGTATGAATGTGGGTAATTCGCAAAGTCAGCATAAAACATAACTGCACTGATGTGAAAACAGTGCAAGTTAAAAACGTCGCAGATGATATAATCATTGAAAAAGAAAACCTGTGTAACGTTCCATGCAGCCTGCAGAATGCGATCTTGCCTTAAACGTATATAGTTACTCATTGGCATCCACCCAAGCGCAGCCGTATGTCTGCGCTTGGGTAATTACTCCCAATTGGGTCATTGCTCCCAATGAGTAATTACTCCCTTATTACAAATCTACTCCACCTTCGGGGTTTCCTCTAAACATTTGACCTAAACGTACAGTCTTACGAATACCAACCCCAAGTTGTTCCGAGTTCCCGCCCAGTGAGGGATGCAATAGATCATTCGATGAGTCGACCAGTCGAAGCAGGACTACTTCTCTGGCTCATTAGAGACCAACAACGAAATTGTAGTTCTAATTTTCGACTTTCACTCTTCCCTTAGTATAAAATATGCAACCAAGCAGCGGTGGTCGCCACTAAGGTTCATCTCCAGACAAAAAAAAATGGTCGAGGTTTAACGTAGTCAAATTTCGCAGACGACTGAAAGCAGGTGTTCATTCTTCAATTGGAGGGAGCACTTAAGGTCCGCCTTAAGGGTATGGCGTGATATTTTTAGTGAGGTAATGTTCATATATGCACAACTGGTCATTCTCTACTTAACATTCATAGATGTTGGCGAGACCTCATACCATTGCCAGCGAAGCGGTTAAGAGATGCGCCACTGCACCGGTGGTGGCGGTGAACTGGAAAGAGATTTCGGGGTCCGCAGGCCCCCTGGGTCTCCGCACGACCCCACTCACGGTCTAAACGTTCATGTGGTGCTGATCCATGACGTATGCGGCCCGGATGACGGCAATCTTCTGCATGGCCAGGTCCGCTGACCGTAGTAAGATCTCCCATTCCTCCCAGGTTCGGAGAGGCACCGGCCCGTCGGGGGGGGGGGGGGGGGGGGGTACGCCGGGCATGATAGGAGGATGCGGGTAAGGGTGGCCTTGGGGTGGGAACACAAGTGGCCGTTTCTATGACAGCCACCGGTACGGATCGTGCGATCCATTTTGCTCTTCCCAAACAACCTCTCGCGCAGCTGGCGCGACTCTCCTCTGAACTTACCCGAGTAACTCTAACGATCTTGTGCTGTTGCCTAGCAACCCGAGTTTACTACTCGAGCTTACCCGGGTTGCTAGGCAACGGCACAAGATCTTACGTATGGTTACAAGATTATTGGTCGGTGTTGGTGAGCATATGAGTACATTGGCATTAGAAGGGAAAATTCACGGACGATCAATGCAATTATGCGGCAGTGTATGCGTTAGCATTGGTGTTCTCCCGGACGGAGCAGCCGCAGCCGCTGACGGGTTCAGGCTGTGCGAGCGGCTAGCGTGATCCGGTCCATCAGTCACCACTTGGCACACCGCACACCCTCTCCACCCTCCCCACCCCTCGACTCTGATTGGCGACCGCGGTGTCCCACTCGCCACCAGTCTCCTGCCACCCTCTCTTCCTCTCCTCTCCCACTTTCCCTCTATCCTCTCCTCTGAAAGTGGAGAGGAGGATTTGCGCTCTCCACTTTAGCCTCATACGCGCCAACGCCGGACGGACACTTCTTGCGATAATGAGCGTTCTAATGCTAACTCATTAAGAAAAGATAACTGAACAAGAAGGACAAAGTATGAATCTATTGCGTAGCCCTCTCTGCTTATGTCGACGTTTGTCCGGCAGCAGAAGTCGCGTTTATTGGTGACAAAATTGTATTTAAAAATTTTCCCGCCACTCAATTCAAACTCATGATGGCTACGCCAAAAAGGACTCCGTGATCACCGTTGCAAAGTGAATGGCAGCTTACTTACGAAATCGGCGGGTGATGGCGGCACCTGTACTTTGTCCTTTGATCGCTGCTAGCTTACGAAAGCTGCGTGTTCGACTAGAGCGGTCTGTTTGTGATTAGAACGTAGTAGTATATCAATACTGGCAAACTTCGCCTCGCCCTTCTTGCTGCCTGGCTTCGTATTTTATGGGTAGCGAGTCTTAATACAATTTTTAGGCGCTATACACACTTTAGGCCATTCCTCCCGACTTGTACACCCTCTTGACGTACTGTAATCACGCACATACTCATTACTCTTATGCCCTATACACTCGGCATTGATTTTAACACGTGCCATATTTTAGCCTGAGCCGACCCAAAACCATGTGTTTGGCGCTCTTTGGCCTCCCTTACAAAATGGTCTATAGACAGTCTATAGACTTCTTATAGACTATATTGTCTTACTATAGATATTTTTGTCTATTCATAGCCTATAGACTGTCTATAGACAAAAGTGTACTAAAAGTGTACGGGCATAAATCTAGGGATTGTGTATAGACTGTCTCCAGGATTTGTATTGCCTATAGACTGTTCTCGAGGGTTTATCTATAGCGAGCCCATAGACTTTATAGAGTGAAGTCTATGGACAGTCTATAAACTGTCTGAATGAATTTTTGCAAAGGCTTAGATGCCCTTGCGCCCAAAAAAAACCTTGCATAATTATCATCAATGTTGGCAAACTTCAATTTTTTCCTCAATGTCACCTTAAGTAAAAGGTCGGAGTAGCAAGTCGTAATGCACACAGGAAACAGGCCGAGACGACCATTTGGCAAAGCCAAGACGGCCTCTGTGCGTGTGATCTGTGGAACACGCATTCCTTCTTTTCTGCACTTCGCGTCTGCAGTGCGGTTATCACCGCGGCGTCGGGCCACATGCGTCGCGCCGCGTGAACGACGCAATATGGAGCCGGCAACGCAAACGAGTTCCCGGCCCACATCGGCGCTGGCAGTTAACGACGCGGGACGCCCCGCTCTCGCTTACGACGGCCGCTTTACGTGTCCTCACAGTGCGTCGCGTGCGCTCCTATGACGGCCAGAACTTTTTTACGGCCGGCGGCACGAGCGAAGTGCAGCACATGCCGCGTAGTAGGCGTTATAGTACCGCGTCGTTCGCTCTAGGCTGCCTTGAACTTTCAAAGCGATCTGGGCTGCTTCTGGACTGCTGTCGAATTTCGTCGCTTTTGATAAGGACCCTTGCCTCGAACTCGAATAACGCGTGCCTCTTTACGTCCTAAGTCGGCACGCGGGCTGTATAACTGTAATCACGGCCAGACATCGCATTCCGGCAGGTAGCTCCTGTTCGAGGTGTTTATACCTTCGCCTGTTTGCTTCAAAACAAGTGCCGCGCAATTCGTTTTGACGCTGACATGCGTGGTTGCGTCAGGTAACCCGATGCTCTATTTTGCAATTTTCGTAGCCTGCGACGGTGCAGAAAATTTTCTGTCGTTATCATAGATGTTCCGTAGTAGTTTTGGCCATGAACCGGTAGTAGCAGAAGTTTGTGTAGTGTATATGACAACAAAATTTTCTGCAGCTGCAGAAAAGTACTGGCAATTAAATAACTCTGGTACTAGCGAAAAAGCTCCAGTACTGCAGGAAATCCAAAAACGCGTCAAAACATTTTGTCGTATTTTGGGCCCAGTGCTGTCGTTTTTGTTCTTTTTTAAGCGAAAAGCTTCACTACGCCAGGTAAAGCACTCGTCGCGTAGGCCGGAGAATGACCTTGAACGACCTTCAGCCCAACCACGTTACCCGTGTATGACCATATACGGTACAGTTATGGTGTCGAACCCTTGACCTCTGTCATTGACCTATGACCTTTAATTGACCTTTGACCTTTGGGTTGACCTTTGACCTTGAAAACATCCGATGGGGTGATGTGAAGACACGTGATGACATCCGATGGGGGTGTCATAAGACCACGTGATCTACAACGTCGTAGCCACGTGGTCTGTATATAGAACGGCTGTCGCGAGCGTGTAGCGGAGCTGCCATGGACGAGCCTCAGACGCTTAGCAAGCGTGCTTGCTTTTCGCTGAATTCCAGGGTTAGCCAAATTAAGCCACTGCCATTTTTTTTCGATTTGGTCATGCCATGATTAAAAGAGCAACTGCCAGGATTTCGGGTGATTGTGCGCGTATGGTGAAACTGATTCCATCGCCACACTAGACAATGGAGCACATAGCGTGTCATATTAAAGCAGTGCAGCGCAGTGATGTGAGAAATTTTGTTGTCGTCTGAGCTCCGTGTGCAATAGAGATATGGTTTTGTTTTGTTGTTTTTTTTAATTTTGAGTTCTTAATCACATTATATTCCTTAGAGTCCCCTCGCTCCAGTACAAAAAAGGCCTTTCAAAATAACACGTAAAATATTTAAAAAGCAAAAAAAGCAGGAAATCGAAAACGGAACTGGATTTCGACCAATCGATGATGTCACGAATAATATCACAAAACCTATCGTGTGCGCGTTCACTGGCTAAACTGGCGAAGTGAGAGCTTGGGTCATTATTTCTCTGAAATGACCAAAGAGCCAGCTAGAAATTTTCTCCTTCAGCAAACACAAAGCGAATATCGACTGCCGTGTGTCCAGTGACGTCAAACACGATTTGTTGCTCGTACAAATGTACCGGCCGACTGAGGCCACGAAATGGGAAAGTTTAAAATTCGTTTGCACAGCAACAAAATAATAATAATAATAATAATAATAATAATAATAATAATAATAATAATAATAATAATTGGTTTTGGGGGAAAGGAAATGGCGCAGTATCTGTCTCATATATTGTTGGACACCTGAACCGCGCCGTAAAGGAAGGGATAAAGGAGGGAGTGACAGAAGAAAGGAAGAATGAGGTGCCGTAGTGGAGGGCTTCGGAATAATTTCGACCACCTGGAGATCTTTAACGTGCACTGACATCGCACAGCACACGGGCGCCTTAGCGTTTTTCCTCCATAAAAACGCAGCCTGCCTCGTTGCGAAATTTGGCACAAAAGTCAAGAAAACTGCGCTCGCAGCGCCATCTCGACGAAGCGCAGCATCGCTTCCGCCCACCTGTGAAGCAAAGATCAAAAGCCTCGTTGAAGCAACGTGCGCTGATGCCGTGCTCAGTGGAACACTTCTCAGCGGAGCGGTTGTGTTCGCGTGGCGAGACGATTCAACAGCCGCTCGCGTGACTCCGTTTGCACTCTCGGTCGGGATGGCACGCTACGCTAGCCCTAAACGTGCATGCAAACCGTCGGTCGCTTGCACTTCGCCGCAGTCTAAATGCGGCCGTCGTTAAAGCGGCATCACTCCCATACACGAATACGCCTAAATGGGAGTAAAAAGGGAGTAAGATGTCCTATAAAATGGAATGCACTAGAGGACAGCTTACTGCCCTTTTGCTCCATTTTGTTTAGAGTGTTGCTGTCCGTTGCAGCACGACTCAGCAAGTGTTTGTTGAGTAAAGTCAGCGCGGTCCAATAAGCGCTCAGATTGTCCTTCCATCGACTCCTTGTGTGGCGGATACTGGGAGAAAAGTTTATTATCGCGACAGCGTTATGGAGCTCGTGTCGCAGAAAAGCCAGTGTCGTCGGCGGCGTTGGCCGTGAGCGAAAATGGCGCATCTCGGTGGACACCTGAACCGCGCCGGAAGGGAAGGGATTTTCCTTCCCTTACGGCGCGGTACGGGTGTCCAGCGAGAATTGTGAGACAGGCGCCATTTCTTTTCCTTAAAACCAATTTTCATTTCATTTTCCTTCCCTTACAGCCCGGTTCGGGTGTCCGCCGAGATATGTGAGACAGGCGTCCTTTCCTTAAATTGTCCAATCGCGCCGAAAGGGCGATGGCGTTCTGTGCACACCTTGGCAACGCTGCAACACGCTGTCGCGTCTCACTCTTATTAAGCGTCCTCCAAATTTTGCCTTACAAGTTTAGGGGCTCGACCCACACCTGCCATTTCGTGCTCTATGCCAAGAAGTGTGCGCACAGATGACTACATGTTCATTAGTTGTGTACGTATCCGCCGCGGTGGCTCAGTGGTTAGGGCGCTCGACTACTGATCCGGAGTTCCCGGGTTCGAACCCGACCGCGGCGGCTGCGTTTTTATGGAGGAAAAACGCTAAGGCGCCCGTGTGCTGTGCGATGTCAGTGCACGTTAAAGATCCCCAGCTGGTTGAAATTATTCCGGAGCCCTCCACTACGGCACCTCTTCTTCCTTTCTTCTTTCATTCCCTCCTTTAACCCATCCCTTACGGCGCGGTTCAGGTGTCCAACTATATATGAGACAGATACTGCGCCATTTCTTTTCCCCCAAAACCAATTATTATTAGTTGTGTACGTATAGTGTGCTAAATAATCCACACTATGTGCACACGTAGCAGCGTACAATATATTGTACATTGTGTTTATAGTGCACATACAGTCAGGCCGAAATAAAACGCGTACACGCATATGCCATACTTTTCTACTTTACTGCCAGATAGTGCATTTACAAATGGTACACCCTTAGCTTAATCGGTACACGATAATCGGTACACCCTTCGCTTAGAAACATGGATCAGTCTAGTTGTAGACTGCAGGTGAAAGTAGACGGGCGAAATATTTTGTTTTCTTGATATCCGCTGTTCGCGTTTGATTCCGACGTGACTCGATCTACACTGCATATATTATTGAATTTCTGATATAGTTATGATATAATCATTGTCAGCCATCAGTAATTAATCACAAATAAAGGCAAAATCTGTTGCGTTCTTGCATCATGCAGACGGGCATGATAAATTCTTGATGAATTTATTCACTTTTTGGGACAGACTGATGTCATAAAGTCTTGATGAATTTTTTCATGACTTCTTCTTATTTAAAAAATCTTTGTTTTTCAGCACAAGTCATGGTTCATAAAGGCATCAGAGCAGTGTCTTCTCCAAGCACCGACATTTTTTTTTTATTTCCCATACAGAAATGATGCACGTCAATTAACAAAACTAAATTTCTTGATTTGTACCTGTCAGCGATTGCATACATGGCGCCATAACTGTGCTCTAAAACTGCTTATTAACAACTATGCACTCTAAAACAGGACCTGCAAATTTTTATTTCAAATTTTAGGGCTACCACACCAAGCAGTGTTTCTTTTGCATTTCCTTGCCCCCTTCTTCCCTAACTTCCCTATACTTCCTCCCTAAGCCAATCCCCTCGACGAATTAGTGCATCGGTGACTTACAACACACCGGCTGACAACTCCGTCCTTCAGGAGGAAATTTTCTTTCTCTTTCCACACAATTTCACCGTGGAGGTTGAACTGACAACGCATCAAAATACTTCCCGCTGCACCGAACCGTTTTCCACTGCTTTTAGGTTAGTACAAAAGAGCTTTCTTACAGCCCATTTCTTCTTTCACTCCCTCCTTTATCCCTTCCCTTACGGCGCGGTTCAGGTGTCCAACGATGTATGAGACAGATACTGCGCCATTTCCCTTCCCCAAAAAACCAATTATTACAGCCCATTTAAAAAAAAGGGGCAAAGTTCTTTAAAGTTCTTGAAGGGCTCAGGACTGAGTGCAAGATTGTGAACAAGCAGTGTGTGCCCTGTGTACCCTACAAGTAACGGCCAACGGACACGTGGAAAAGTGATCATATCCCTTTGTTCTCTCACTTTTCTATCTCTCCCTCCGTTCCCCTTCCCACGTGCAGGGTAGCGTACCGGGCGCTGCCTGGTTTGCCTTCCTGCCTTTCCGTCTTTCTCTCTCTCTCACACACACACACACACACACACACACACACAGACACAGACACACACACACACACACACACACACACACACACACACATACACACACACACACACACACACACACACACACACACACACACACACACACACACACACACACACACACACACACACACACACACAGCCCCTTTTCAAATGACCGCAGCACTGTGCTGCTATCACGTTGTAAGTGCACTCGGTTCGAGAGCGGCTATTTCAAACAACCAACAAATGTGACAGGCCTAGTTCGAGTGCGCTGAACTCTACGAGAATGACGGCAGGGTCGAAGACGGCGACATTCGAACTCCTTTGGTAGAGGGCTCTTCCCGCCCTTGCTGAGGAGCTTCCCTTAAGGGGCTCTGCCCGCAAGAGAGCTCTCCAACGACCGCTCCGAAACTTACCGAGTCCCAGTGTAACGATTCTCCGAGCCTTTTATTTCAAGAGCGTTCGTGACATGCGTGATATGTCTCGATCCGCTGAGCGACACAGCAGTGAAGTCGCTTCCACCAAGGCAGCAGTTGCCGGCAGTGTGTACTACACATACGTGCGAAATGCGAACAATGAACGCGTGTGTAAAAGGAGCCATGGAGGTGCCCGTAGCGGTGGCTCATTGAGTAACGCATTTCGCTAACGAGTAGAAGTTCGCGAGCACTTTCCCGGCCGCGGCGGCCGCATTTCGGGGGAGGTGATTTAGGTGCCCGCAAAAGAACCCCACTTGGTCTAAATTAATTTCGAGCTCGAGTGCATCATAGTCCGGAGTGGTGATTTGGCACGAAAAATTCCACTAACTTAACCTGACCATACCGCCTGACCGTTTAATATTGAAATTCTTTGGTTGGCGCTTACGGTTTACATGTATCAGCGCTGTGAAAACGCCTCTCCGCATTGACGAAATGCGCAACAAAACAAGAAAAAAAATATATAGTCGCTAGCCTGCAGGCAAGTACAAGTGAGTAACGCTCGCTGGTCACTGACAGTGGTCACTGTCACGAAAATAGCCGCAGTATCCTAATATGAATAATCGGGCAGATCGTGGCTGAGGTCTGCGTTGGCTCTTTCGGTCCACATTCAGTTGCCCAAGTTAGATTTCGTGACCCGCCGCGGTGGCTCAGTGGTTAGGGCGCTCGACTACTGATCCGGAGTTCCCGGGTTCGAACCCGACCGCGGCGGCTGCGTTTTTATGGAGGAAAAACGCTAAGGCGCCCGTGTGCTGTGCGATGTCAGTGCACGTTAAAGATCCCCAGGTGGTCGCAATTATTCCGGAGCCCTCCACTACGGCACCTCTTTCTTCCTTTCTTCTTTCACTCCCTCCTTTATCCCTTCCCATACGGAGCGGTTCAGGTGTCCAACGATACATGAGACAGATACTGCGCCATTTCCTTTCCCCCAAAACCAATTATTACTATTAAGTTGGATTTCGCCGGGGAATGGAAACCAGGGTACAGCCGCCGTGCCCCCGAGCCGACAGCATTGTCCACGTGTATATTATACTATCTTTTGCTGCGGATTTGGGCATGAGGACGGACGACAACAGCGACGCCACCGACAACGCGAAACTGGGGTGACTAGCGTAATACAGCTAGCGTTGTAAAAAAATATAGAAGCTTCAACACGAGGCCAATGACATTTGAGTAGCTAAATATATTCGCGCACTTTTATACGCGCCGCAAATACGACTGGACTGCAAACCAGCCTGCAGTGGGAAGCTCGTCATTAATTTCGACCAGACGTTCTCGTTCTTATTAATTGGTTTTTTGGGGAAAGGAAATGGCGCAGTATCTGTCTCACATATCGATGGTTCAGGTGTCCAACGACATATGAGATAGATACTGCGCCATTTCCTTTCCCCCAAAACCAATTAATAAGAACTAGAGCGTCTGGTCGAAATTAATGACGAGCTTCCCACTGCAGGCTGCTTTGCAGTCCAGTCGTAGTTGCGGCGCGTATAAAAGTGCGCGAATATCCAGAATCTCGTCAGTCAAAAATAATAATAATAATTGGTTTTTTGGGGAAAGGAAATGGTGCAGTATCTGTCTCATATATCTTTGGACACCTGAACCGCGCCGTAAGGGAAGGGATAAAGGAGGGCGTGAAAGAAGAAAGGAAGAAGAGGTGCCGTAGTGGAGGGCTCCGGAATAATTTCGACCACCTGGGGATCTTTAACGTGCACCGACATCGCACAGCACACGGGCGCCTTAGCATTTTTCCTCCATGAAAACGTAGCCGCCGCGGTTGGGTTCGAACTCGGAAACTCCGGATCAGTAGTCGAGCGCTCTAAACCCTCCCTCGCATTTCGCCTTCGCAGAAATGCGCCTACCGTGGCCGGGACTCGAACTCGCGACATCATGCACAGTAGCGTGAATAGCGAAGGCTCTTTTCTGTCGCCTTATCTTCCTGGGCATACCAGACAGTTGTAACGCGCGGAGAAAGTTATTAGGGGTCTAGTGGAGAACAGAGAGCTGCCACGAGCCTTGCAGGCACGGAACCGTTGACCATTTTTTTGCGCAACCTGCACACGTCCAAAGCACCCGCCTCGCCTCGATGATCAGCGGAGGGGGAGACGGGGAGGGGGTGACTGCGTATTGCTGCCACTCCTCCCCATATCGCTCGCAAGTGGTTCCCCAAGCACCACTGAACTGTCCCTTTTTATGGCCGCTTGCTTCGGTATCGCCATCGGTGGGGTTCCGCATGCTTTGTCATCGGATGGGACACGCTCGAGGATACGGAGCGTAGCGTCGCTCTTGGCGACAAACTACCCGCGTCAGCGTCACGCCGATAAAGGCCAACCTTGCGCTAGCGTTGTGCCCTAAGGTAGAGGGGAGGCCTGGCCGCCAACGCTTTTTCGAGCGGCTGGCACTCAGTTGCGTCGGGAGCAGATAAGGTAACGTCGTTCACCCAATGGTTAACCTTCAATGGAAGGAGACGCACCCGAAGAAATGGACGCGATAGTTCCGCCTACTTTGTCAAGCAGCCCGTTCTTGAAACCAACTTAGACCGGGCCCCGATGCTATACCATTGTGACCCGCCGCGGTGGCTCAGTGGCTAGGCGCTCGGCTACTGATCCGGAGTTCCCGGGTTCGAACCAGACCGCGGCGGCTGCGTTTTTATGGAGGCAAAACGCTAAGGCGCTCGTGTGCTGTGCAATGTCGGTGCACGTTAAAGATCCCCAGGTGGACGAAATAATTCCGGAGCCCTCCACTACGGCACCTCTTTCTTCGTTTCTTCTTTCACTTCCTCTTTTATCCCTTCCCTTACGGCGCTGTTCAGGTGTCCAACGATATATGAGACAGATACTGCGCCATTTCCTTTCCCCAAAAACCGATTATTATTATTATTATTATTATTATTATTATTATTATTATTATTATTATTATTATTATTATTATTATTATTATTATTATTATTATTATTATTATTATTATTATTATTATTATTATTATTGTGACTGGCGACAAGAAGTGGGATACGCACATGGGATGAGGGTTTAATACGTGGATGAGCACTCGTCTTTTAGCAATGGATTCTTTCCTGAATTTCCTCTGTTGGTTGTGGTGCACGCCCCGCCGCGGTGGCTCAGTGGTTAGGGCGCTCGACTACTGATCCGGAGTTCCCGGGTTCGAACCCGACCGCGGCGGCTGCGTTTTTATGGAGGAAAAACGCTAAGGCGCCCGTGTGCTGTGCGATGTCAGTGCACGTTAAAGATCCCCAGGTGGTCGAAATTATTCCGGAGCCCTCCACTACGGCACCTCCTTCTCCCTTTCTTCTTTCACTCCCTCCTTCACCCTTCCCTTACGGCGCGGTTCAGGTGTCCAACGAAATGGCGCAGATACTGCGCCATTTCCTTTACCCCAAAACCTATTATTATTATTATTATTATTATTATTATTATTATTATTATTATTATTATTATTATTATTATTATTATTATTATTATTATTATTATTATTATTGTGGTGCACTCAGTAAGGATGCCATGTACCGAAATCGTAGCGACCGCCATGTTAATGGACGAGGAAAGGGCGTTTCTTGCTACCTGTTCCGATATGCTCTGTAGAAGTTATGCCTGGTGTGCCATCATGGCACCCGTGGCGTCACATGCAAGCCCAGCTGAGGAGACTGGAAGTAAAGTCTCGGTGCGTACGGGTGTGTTTTTGCAGCTCGGTGTCCTAGTCTGAATGAAGTAACCTAAGCCGGGCTCCGAACGTGTAACCTTCTTGAACGTCCGCAAAACGCACTCCGCAACAGTATTAAAAGGAAAGAAAAAATAGTTCGCATTCAAACATGCTCCCCAATCGAGCTACGAGCTGATATACACGGTGTGCCACCCAATTTGAAGACTTTACACAACTTTAAAAAAAATCTACAAAGAACGTTTTTGCTACATTCGAATCAGTGCGAGAGCACGGATTCGTGATACGTGGGGACAACGATGAGCGGGCAGTGCCGCGGGACGGAGCACTAGGCTTATCGGACATACAGCAGACGATTTTGCTGGGCTCTGAACCTGCGGATTGGATTGGCACTTTCTTACTGATAGGCTTTCTGAGTTAGAAGAGCAGTTTTTTACGGCATAGCGTTGCCAGCGCTGTAGTACATCAGACGTGCTAACTAGCAGGCTGTTAACTATAATATTAAATAGTTAACTTTTTAACTATTACAGTTAGGTTTCTTATTTGTTGAGAAGTGTGTAGCCCACCGTAAGTAATGTCCATATCAATTTCTAGAATTTCGAAAACACGGTTACCCTCGGGGCAAACTATTGCAACATCGTGCTCTAACACAGTCACTTTCGAGAAGCATGTAGGCAAAGCAACCCCTTCAGTGCTAGTCGAAATAGTCAACACTTGTCGAGCCACAGCGCCGCCGGTAATCGCGTTTTCGGAACTCTAAAACCTGATATGGCTATTACTAACGACCGGCTACAAATCTCTATTTGCAACTGGGCGTTTCTAGGTAATAGTCAAAAAGTTAATTATGCTACTAGAATTTAGCTAATCAGTTTACTAGTTAACATGACTCGCCTGATTTTTTTTTGTCCGCCAACACTGGTATTACTATAACGAAAAAAACTTATCTGTGCCTCAAAAACCCTAGTTTTAAAGATTGGTGATAGGCTTCCCTGAGACACCCGGTATAAACATATTCTATGTAGGTTTTCTGAAGATGCATGATTCGTTCATTGCACTAAGTTCGGTGCAGTAGAAGTAAAAATGGATTCGATACTTCGCAACGAAATAAGTGTTACATTGTCCGTACCTGTACCAGAAAAGCTCTGAGTATATTTTAAGATAAACTCGAACCAGACTGCATGATCGTGACATAAAATTCAGAGCGTATTGAAATGTCAGCACGACACGACCGTTGATTCTTAGCTTGAGCGCGCTTTTCATTGCAAACTTGGGCGCCATTAAACTAACGGGGTAAAGGACAATGTGTTCTGGTATTTTTTCATTCTTTTCCACAGTTCATTAGGACGTACTCTCGTCGCCAAATTGAGCGCGAATGGGACAATTGGGAAGCTCGAACAGCGAAGTGAAAAGGTCTCTGCTGAGGGAGATTAAATGCTTGCGCTCTTAATTAGCACTTCTAAAGCGCCGCGCTTCGAAGGTGGCCATGTATGGTCTTTGTGCTCCTTCTCCGTTTAGTTTGCGTTTTTGCTTTTGTGTGAGAAGTGCTCTTTTCGCGTTTCACTCGGTGCCATATACGGAGCGCTATTTGCGAGGAAGCTTACTGTATTTGCATCCAGGGTGTAGTGCTCGAGATTTTTATTTCAATTTCAATACCCTAAAGGCCCAATGCGGGCATTACATGGGGGGGGGGGGGGGGGATTCATCAAATAAAACTTGACAAATATACAACACAGCATATAAACGGCTGAAGACAGAAATAAACAAGTTAAGAAGCCAGGTACAAGTTAATAGTAGGGGGGGGGGGGGGGGGGATGGCTAGGAACAAATATTGAAAAAATGCACATGTAGCAAATCCCATAAAACAAAACAAAAATCGCACCTTCAGAAGTTACAAAACATGGCATCTAACATTTCATGGAACGTTACGGCCGACACGCGCACACTGAATCAAACGAGAAAAAAAAAACGCACATCATTCTACATTGGAATTTTCTAAGTATGACCAAAGACCTGTTCGAAATGATGATGTTCCAGCGATAGCCGCAATGCTGGAAGGAAGCGAATTCCACTCTTCAATAGCTAGTACTAAAGGTGAGTATTTGTGTCGTTCTGTCCGAGCGAAAATAGGCTTAGCCTTCTTCGTATGATCTACACGAGCCGATGTGTGCGGTGTCGGGAGAAGATCTGAACTTGCAAATGGTGTGTTGCTGTGGTAGAGAGTATGAAAAAAAGATAAACGGCTCAATTTTCTGCGCATGACCAGAGGCGGGAGATGGAGCGATATTTTCAGTGCTGTTACACTCTGATACCGAGAGTAACGGGAAAGGATGAATCGAGCAGCCTTGTTTTGCACAGATTCCGACATGTTAATAAGATGGGTATAATGAGGGTTCCAGATCACTGACGCGTATTCTATTGCAGGCCTGATTAGCGTGTTGAATGCGTGTAGTTTTGTCTCCTGGTGTATTATGTAAATCGCACTCAAAATTACGCTGCGCGTTTATTTATTTACAATACCTTACAGGATCCTGTACAGAGCTTTCAGTAGAGGAAGGGGGAGTGGCGTATGCAGCAAGAAAGCACTAACGATGACAATTTCAAAGGAACAGCAAAGTACCACGCAGTAAATAAAAGATATCGTTTCTGCTTTTATTTTTGTTTCTTTTGCCATTTACCTGCATTTACATGTTATGTTATATGTTTCAACCCCCCACCCACGCACAAACACTGTAATGCCAAATTGGCACTGTGGGGAGAGAATAAATAAATAAATGTAAAGTTTTAAACCATAATGTGCGTACAGACGCTCACAAAAAATTGGCGGTGGTTTAGTTATGGTTAAACCTGGAGTGACGCGATGGCTACAGCTGGCCGAGTGGAACTTGGTCACGTGACCAACCACGTGATCAGCCGCGCCACCGGCAGCTGCTCCGCATCACGTGACCAACCACGTGACAGCGTGGCGGCGCCGCCACGCTGAAGGCTCGAAATGCAACCGTAATGTAGCTATCGCTACAAAACAGTTCATATAACGCCCTGTGACGGAGACGGTGGCACCGGGGAGATCATTCCAAAGTGAAATGGTATGAGGCAATGCGGATGAATTGAAAGCACGTGTGGATTTAATATGAAGCAGCGTGGACATGCTCTAAGTGTTTTCAAGGGAATGTGGTGGTGCAATTGGCATATTTACGAAGGAGACATGGATGGCTAATATTGCACCTAATTACAAGAGAATGGGCTCAAAGGCTTTGTTTAATTTCTGCGACGCTTGTATTCCGGTCACAGTTATGCGAGACGAAGTGGGTGCAGCCCTGCTTGGAATGAATTATAGCATTGTAATTAAATAATTGACGCGTGGATACCATGCTGATGAAGCTAATTCTGTCTGAAGGCGGACGAATGTTAGGTATATGCTATCTTACGGATCTGTTGGCGAGTTCCGAAGGTTACGGCAAAGATGCTTTGGCAGTAATGATGGTGATGTGTGTTGACTAGGATGACTTAGGTGTGAGATTCACGCGAAGATACTTGTAAGGAACCCTTTATACAGCAGTGTTGTGATCTAATTAATTCGCTTTGGACACTCACTCATTAACAAATAATTAATTGATTGCAGAGCATCTTGCGGAAAACTTGCAGAGCATCCCGACCAAGCAGGCGAATGAGTGAATGAAGCCGTGAGGGAATTAATGAACAAATGAATGAGTGGAACGTTATGCAGTGAATGGTGTATGAAAAAGTAACTGAGTTTACGGAGTAGATGAGCAGAGGAGTGAGTTTAGTGAGTAAGGGACCGATCCGACCTGCCTTCGAAGGCGGCGTTGAAATTTTTTTTTGCTAACGTTGCGTTTCATAAACTTTTTACCCCCCCCCCTCCCCCCACCACACACGCACACACCAGACACACACACAAAGAGCTGTTAACGGCTGTGCACAGTTCGGGCTGCACAAAGTCACTGACGTCCTCTCTGACGTCACTGGCGCTACTAAATCCGGCCTTTCTCGGCCTCTTGCCCCGTCTGTGACGCACGTGCGGTCGCTGCTCGCAGAAAGCCAAGATGTGCTTCGCAGTGCGGCCTTGACCGCACGGAGGCAAAAAAAAAAGGATACAAAGTAAAGAGGGAAAGCAGAAACGGCCACAACAATCGCAACAACACTGCGCCTGCTTCCAATCACTGCAACACTGAGCAAATTCAATTTTCCAAACGGACGCGTAAGTTACAACTCTGACCGAGCTGTGCGGTCTTCGTTCTTCGGTTTTTATTTCTTCGTTTGTGTCCAGCCGTATCGTTATGTACACCACTGTCGTGCGAATGTCGCCATTAAACTGATTAAGGCCGGCGCGCGTGCGGGGCAGGCGCCATATTCTTATCATTTGCGCGGAAAAAGAAGCCGGGAAGCGTGCATGGCGAAATACGAAGTTCACCGGCGTAATCAATCGCAACAAATGACCGCTCGCTCTATTTGCGCTCAATCGCTGGGCCGCGACCACAATTGCGCCCAGCGGAAAGGTTCGGGAGGCGGCGTATGATGGTGGGGTGCAAAACGCTACACTCTAAAACAGAACGGAGTAAAAAAGGGATTAAGCCTTTTATGAATCGTGTGTGCGCTAGAAGACAGCTTAATCCCTTTTTACTCCCATATGGGTGTAGTGTTTAGAGTGTAGTTCTAAGGACACCGCGTCTTTTCAAGCATATACGGAAACACCGCGCAAGCAGAGTCACCTTTAGAAAAAAAAAAAAGCTTGAGCCACGCGGCCGAACGGTTGGCAGGAAGAGATCTGTCGCGAGGAGAGACTCGGTTCGGTTTGCGAACGGCTGCGCCCTCCGAAGAGTGGAGTAGAGAAGAAAAGAATAGATATTGAAGCATGCCTCTTCTTGCTTCTGCATGTTGGCTTTCGCTGCGGGTGACCGATCGCTATTCATCCGAAACTCGATTCTATAATCTTTTTATCCGAACACAGGTTGCAGTCTTGTTAAATATACGCGAATTAAAAACTGAGAAGACACTTAACCTGCGCCTTAAGGAACGTTCTCCTTCAGCGGCCTATGGTACTCTTTGGTAAAATGTCGAGAATTGGGCCTAGTTGGTGGTCCATGGTGGATCAACACGCTTAACTTTTTACAGAATGAGGTCAAGACACAACACTGGTTCTGTGAAAAGTTAAGCCCGTTGAACCACCATGTCCTATTTGCGTATCATTTCGCAGACACCCATATTTGCCCATATATGCGCAATTGGTCAACCTCCACTTTACATTCATAAGTACCACGCCTGGCGCACCGGTGCAACGAGTAAACGATGCCCCGCTACCCCGGCAGGTTAATGTTTCCAACGCAGCCACCGGTGGCGCTTGTGAGACGCAGGTTGTTCTTCCCGAGCAACCTCTCGCGACGAGTCGTTAATGCCACGTTCCACGGTGGGCAGGTTGTGATGACGTCACAAGGTCACGTGACATAAGCGGCAGGTTTTGTGGAGAACGGCAGCCTTGACGCTCACGCGTTAAGACCCCCGAGGACGCTTCGACGGGGCCCATAGCTCGATATACTCGTCGGAGGCTAACAAAGCAACAGCCTAGTGGCAAGCAAAGAATGCTTCTACAGTAAGAAAAATAAATTAAGAGAAAATGAAAATAATTTTTCATTCTTCACTTGCATCTCTTTTTTTTATGCACCAAGCATAGGTGCAAATGGCGGCGGTTCAGAAACAAGTGCTCTCCCTTCGTCAGGCAGGTTCGCTGGCGTTCATGAAGCGCGCGCTGTCATGCTTCGGAACGGCCAATAATGGCCATCTATTAATTAACTGACTGATGGATTTTTAAGCACTAGAGGTAGCCCTGCGGGCTATGAGAAAGGACGTAGTGGAGAGCTTCGGATTATATTTGACCGCCTGGAGAGCTCTAAAGTTCATGGACATAGAGCACAACAAGAACAGTGGCGTTTTTTTCTTCTCTTTTTTTTTTTGCACCTCCATCGGAGTGCTGCAGGGATTCGATCCGGCGGCCTTATGAGCTCGTCAACCGAACTCCAGACCCACTAAGTCACTGCGGGGGCGTGGAATGCACTACATGTATATACTACATGTACTACATGTATACTACTAAGTGTACTACATGTATATATTTTGTATTTGTATTATTTCTGTAGCATTTGTAGTATTGTGTTACGGCGACAGTCATTAATGTCGCGAAATCCGAGCTGGTCGGGTGCGCGTGTTCGCGTGATTACGAGATGTGTGAAGAGGAAAGATTGAAGAAACATGCGCTGGCACGATGGCTGCGAGCGGGCGCAGAGGATGCTAAGCTAAGGAAGCAAAAGTGGAGAAGCTGCCACGTAAACTGGAGAGAGGCAGTTTACGGGTCTTTCTAAGAAACGAGGAGAGAAGATACGGAGAACAAGCTCCAAGAATGGTGCGCTTAATTCACTGTGCTGGCCTTTGACGCCTGCAAATAAGAGAGGGTTTTTTAATGCGATATCATTAGATGCTTAATGGAGCCCAAATGCGTCGTCGGTCATAAAGCTCGCCCGTTGGCTCGAGTGAAGTGACGTCACCAGGACGGTGAGTGACGTCACTTTTAGCCCGACAAAAACAGGAGGCTGGAAGAAGAACACAACTCGCACACACAACGCTGCTGTTGATGATGACGAGGACATAATCTTCATTGACTAACTGGTGGAGAATAAACCCCCACTAAAATCTTCGGTAAAAAGCTGTTGATTTTCAATAAACTTGGGCTGAAAGCGATTTACAGAAAGCTGCAGCTTTCTTGAAAAGTACTACTTATTTAAAAGTACTACTTAACACGGTTACAACCAAGAATCTTGTGTGAAGCCTCGGAGTAACTCGGGTTAGCTCGGAAGAGCGTCGCGCAAGCTGCAGCGAATGGGAGGGTGACCTTGGCCAAACGCATCACAGCAACAGCCCATGCAGAAAAAAAAATATTGCCGCGACTGGGTTTCGAAACCCTGGTGGCGCGAGCAAATCAGCTTCGTTGGCCACTGCACGAGAGCAATATGCCTCAGCCGATCATGCCTTGCGTTAAACTACAACACACACTCGGCGCTGTGCATTGCACATCGTCGTCTTCATCAACTTCTATCTGCGGGGGCAAACAGATCAGATCAGCTTAACCTCGATCGGGGCTTAACCGGAGTCTAATATCATCGCTAGACATGCCGACTACCCAGCAATAAGCCAACCAGGCTAAACACATGCTTCTGCAAGTCTACTCGGCTTATAGCTACGTTAAAACCCTACCACATTTTTTTTTTGCGACGACGGAAAGATCATTTCTAAACCGCCTGCCTACCGTTGCAAAATTTATAGACAGTGTACAGACTGTCCATAGACTTCTGTCTATAAAGTATATAGACTGTCTATAGACAAGTCCTAGAGAACCGTCTAAAAGCAGTCTATACACTCTAAACAGAAAGGAGTAGAGAGAAAGTAAGCTGTCATCTAGCGCCCTCCATTTTATAAAAGAAAGTGCGCTAGGGGACAGCCTACTCCCTTTTTACTCCCATATAGGTGTACCCGTGTTTAGAGTGTAGGCAACCTATAGATTTATGGCCATACACTTTTAGCAGACTTTTGTCTATAGACTGCAAATAGACAAAAAGAAATATCTATAGGAAGGCAACAGAGTCCATACGAAGTCTATAGACTGTCTGTGGACCATTTTGATTAGGGTAACGCGTCCTTGTACTTTTTCCGTCTTCGCTTTCTGTCAAGCACCGCAGACAAGCAGTCGAAATTGAGACCACTCGACAGCTCTACACAGCACACGCAACAGGCATCGCAATCTCGTAAGTGAAAAATGGAGCACCGTGGCGTCTCGTAAAAGCGAAGAAAAGCGCCACCTCTTTAATAATTGTTTCCGCGACACGCCCGGCGGGCCCGGGGCTGCTGCTTCCGCCAAGTTGTTTACGCTATCCGCGGAAAGAGCCGAGCCCGTACATTTTCATTTTCGCTCTTGCGTCGCCACAACACTCCCTGCTGCTTCTTGCAGGAGCAGACCCCCCCTTGGTACTCGCTATTTAATTTATGCGTTGGCGGATATATGATATGCAGGCGCCCGGAGTCCCAAGCAAGCGCACGTCGCCTTTTGTGCGGCGATCTCATTTGCGCGCCCCTCCTCGCCTCGTCGTGCGACAGTTATGGAAATGCGCCGCGCTGCCATCACCGAGATGCGGCCCTTATTGATTATGTTAACGAATTGCTCCTCGATGCAAAACACCGTACGTGCGAGCACGCTGTTTACACAGATTGGGCGCGTCCGTCAAGTGTTTGTGCCGACGATAAGACTCGCAGACGAAATGAACCGAGTGCTTGCACGAAGGATTTATATCAGTCCCTTCCTTGCATAAGTATTTGGAGGTAAACCCCCGTTTCGTGATTGGATTGAGGGATTACAGGTGGCGTTTACGTACCGTACTTCCGGGGTGTGGTGAGCATTTCAAGATGGAGGGCTCGTGGATTTAATGTGGCGGAGTTCTATTACGCGATAGCATTATACAGCCCGTTCGGTCGAATAGCCGTCGGCGTAGTCGACACCACGTGTCGGAAATAATTGGGGGGCTGCGTAAAAAAAATCGTATCATGGTAATTTGCGGTTCTATTCATTGATGATTGATTGGTGTGTGATAGACGATGACGAGTTAATGAAATAATCGTTATTAATTGATGAATTAGGGAAATGAAAAATAATGAAAAATAGGAAAAGGGGGGTTCAAAGGTGTCAAAATGCACAGAATAAGAAGCCAGTGCTTTATTATGCTAACTGAGAAAATTGGAGTGCGTAATTAGTCAATTAACTAACTGAAACAACGAAACGAATGAAAAATGCCTTCAAAGGTGTCAAACTGCTCACAATGAAAAGCCTACCCCACTACACTATCGCTACATACCATTAAGGCGGAGCTCAAGTGCTCTCTTAAATTTTTCTTTAGAGGGAGTGAACTGAAATCTCTTAACGAGAAAAGAATGTTATACTCAGACTAGAGTCTCGTGAGGGGAGAACCGATGTTTCGGGGCCGACTCGGCGTCTTGTTCAGGGTAGCCTGGATGGGGAAAGAAAGGTGCTTCTTGAACATTCTTTTTCTCTTTGTGGAGATGATGGTCGTAACACTATTGGTCTGAATAAAGGACTTCAGCCATGTAACCACAGCGGAGTGTAATAAGATTACACAACAGCACCGTTTGCCTTTTGGGATACTTTTATGATATGCTTCTTTTGGGAGAAGGGTGAAATTGTTTACCAGGTGCTGTAAACTTGCCCTATCGAAATAATAATAATAATAATAATAATAATAATAATAATAATAATAATAATAATAATAATAATAATAATAATAATAATAATAATAATAATAATAATAATAATAATAATAATAATAACTGGTTTTTCGGGAAAGGAAATGACGCAGTATCTGTCTCATATATCGTTGGACACCTCAACCGCGCCGTAAGAGAAGGGATAAAGGAGGGAGTGAAAGAAGAAAGGAAGAAAGAGGTACCGTAGTGGAGGGCTTCGGAATAATTTCGACCAACTGGAGATCTTTAACGTGCGCTGACATTGCACAGCACACGGGCGCCTTAGCGTTTTTGCTCCATAAAAACGCAGCCGCCGCGGTCGGGTTCGAACCCGGGAACTCCGGATCAGTAGTCGAGCGCCCTAACCACTGAGCCACCGTGGCGGGTCCCTATCGAAAACCAAAGCATAATTTCTGTGGGAAGAAGATATTTTAATGCGATGTAGCGTTAAAGGCCCCGTTCTTCAGAAAATTCGGTGTCGGCGTCGTGAGCGCGAAAATCTCGAGCATGGCTTTGGCAGGTGGTCCCCAGAGAAACACCTTGGAGACAGGTGAACCGCCTAGGTCACGTGACCTTGCGGCGTCATCACAACCTGCCCACCGTGCCAGGTGGGAGTTTATGATTGGTCGCTCGGGAAGAGCAGCCTAGGCCGCACAAGGCCCACCGCTGGCAGCACCTGGCAGTGTCGCATTGCTTAACCGCTGCAGCACTGCGCCAGGAGAGGTGTGATGACTCCCAGGGATCTATAAATGTTAAGTACAGATTCACCAAATCCGCATATATGCGCATTAACCCATCACGCTGTCGCGTCATATCCTAAAGGCAGAGCTTAATTGTCCCCTCCAATTTTTTTTTGTATTTTGGGAAATGTGCTTTTATTAACAGAAACTTTTGTAGTAACAACATAACTTCTTGTGCTCTTTAGCTCTCCTTTGTCGAGGCTGCAAAATTACGAAAAAATACTACCCTTATGCAGAAAAATCTGTCTTTACGACAGGACGACAAACATTTTGTCGTATTTTGGGCACAATTCTATTGTTATTTCTTGATTTGGTGAACTGTATTAAGTTTTATTTTAACGACAATACCAGTATCGGAAAGGTTCTTGGATGTTTACGGCGCAGTATCAGTGGCCATAATGGTGTGTCGTAATAGAAAACTTTGTGACGTCACTCCTGAAGTCCTGTAGTCACGTTCTCCCTAATGAGAATGAAGCATTGCTGTGTTCACTTGCCGCCCTGTGAGAACGTGGCCTACATTTTTTTTTTTTGCAAGGGGTGGATTCCATCGAGAATGGGACCTTTTTCAAAATCCGGCAAGTGGGCTTTTTCACATGCCTGAGTTGACCGAAAACAAGGTAGCGCTTCTTTCCCTATAATTAGCTAAGAAGGCTTGAAGGAAAAAAAACTTGTGGGGGGGGGGGGGGCAACACGACGGGTGCATCAAGTGCGGACGGAAAAGAATTAAACGTATTTTTTTAGGACACAAAAAAAAATTCGCGGTTTTTGGCGCTGTGGTTGCCAGCGGATGGTTTCCTATCTTGTCATGTGCGGATTGCGGGAAAGCCTGCTTGCGGGATTTTGCATTTAGTGAATTTAGTGCAGTCAGTGGGAGAGAGGTGTAGCCGACAAGGATGGGGTGTAACAAAATGAAACAGAAAAAAAGGAAGAAATGTTTTTGAAGTAAAACAAGATTGGACCAAACCGATATGTATGGTACCACGGTATAAAAAGCAAGGCGCAATACACAAGCCACCGAAGGTGTCTTGGCACTGTTATCTGGGGCTTGACTTAGTGGCAAATATAATGATGCGTCTTTAATCGAATTCTATTGTTCTGGTACTGATGTGAAATAAATGCACACACGCGCTCACGCTGCTCTATCATTTTGTTGATGATATAAAATTAAATGAACACGCTTAAAAAAGCGAGGACACGGTGAACCATGAGGCTGGCTGTGCCATCTCTTCGCGTTTATTTTTTTTTCGTTTTTAGTTTCTGATGGCATTCTCTTTCCACAACAGGTTACACCAAAACGCGGGAACGAATTACCACCCCATTCCGGAGCTCCTCTTTTTTATTCGTTCTCACTCCAACTGCTGCAAGACGCTTTGCAAACCGCAGCTCAAACTCCACGAAGCAACACCTCGCCGTGTAGCGAGCGTGCTGCAGACGCCGCGTCGGCTTTACGCCCGACCGCATCCGAGAGACGGGCCCGCCGTAATTGTTATTTGCTCGGTTGTCGGATGAAAGCGAGAGTGGCGCGGCGAGAAGGGAGAGAGAGAGAGAGGGCGCGATTGTTCCCCGAGCCGATCCGTAGTCGACAGGCCTTCAGCCGATGCTGTCACGACGCGCCGTACGGCGCGTGGGCTAACGGACTACCGCCTCGCCGCCAACTCGTTGCGGCAAACAGCGCCGGACGCACACAGGCCTGCCGGCTTGGCTTGGATCGATTCGCCTCGCGGCTCGGCTTCTTCCCAATGCGCCGCATTCTCTCCGCGGTACTCCCTTTTATTTCTCTTTTCGACGCCCGCCAGCAGCCGAACACCCCTGTATTGGGAGAGCAGTGCCTCTGTCGGCCATTTTGGGTTCCATTGACTTCTCGAATCTGGCTTCTTGAGCTAACAGGGCTGCTGTCAGCTTGCCTTTTCGCAACGCTAAAGCTTGACGGAGGGCAGCTGAGGATCGCTGTCGTTATTCGGGGGCCGATTAAGGCCCGCAGTGTACGCGGTGAAAACGCAGCTGCGTTCAATAGCGTCGCTACTCTCGCGACTACCGTGACTCCCGCGCGTCCGTAGCGTCGGCTCCGTCGTCAGCCCCAACGCTGCCGCACACACTGCAGACGTCGGGAGCGGGCCAGCGTTTTCGTGCGGGGCGCGCTTTAGTGTGGACCGTTCGTTTTGTTCGCGCATGCGAAAAAAGCTGCACAAGCGGTCTGGGAAAGGGGAGCGATCGGCCGGACGTTGAAGGCGCGATGCCCTCGGAACCTGCGCGGCGCCGGCATTGCACGGAAGAGCCTCAGCAGCTGAGCAGTGACCGCTCGCTTCGGAGCCGTCGCCGGCGGTGCGTCCTCGTCTCGGCGGCGGCGTGAGTTTGGCCGCCGGAGCTTTTTTCTGCCTTCGACCACGGTCGACTGAGCCCGTGCGCCGCCGGCGAAGGTGCAAGCGAGTGAGGAAAACCCGGCCGCGGCCACGAGATGCGGCTGGCCCGGAGCAGCGTCCGCCTGCTCGTTCTCATAGCGTTCTACTTTCTGTTCATCGTAATCGGTGCGTCCATCTTCTCGGCCATCGAAGCACCGCACGAGAACTCGGTGATCCGAAAACTGAGAGCCAAGCGAGCCGCCTTTCTCGAGGAGCACCCGTGCGTCAAAGGCGAGTTGGCTGCTTTTGTACGCCTTCTTGAGCATTGCCTGGCAACGTGACCCGTGCACGTCGCAAACATGCTAACTGCTTTCCCTGCTACCTGCGCGAGAAACGTGTGAAACAAGACGTCGTAGGGTGACTTGACCACGGTCAGTTTACGTCAGGCCGCACCGAGTCAGCCGTTTTTAAGTGCATCCTTCGTAGCGATGTCGAATTCAACTGCGGATGTTTTGTTCGATGTATATGACGGGGGGCGAGGCATTGAACGAACTCGAACAGCTTGCCGAGTGAAAAATACGGAGTGGTATCGCCGCACCTGTTGACTGCAGTTTGATTCAGGGCAGCTTTCCGAAATGTCTGGTGGCAGCTGTGGACGGGTTTTTATCTCTTTCTGCGTTAATTATTCGGGCGTAAGCAAACAACGGGCCGCTGGAAATAAAATGAAGGATACAGCTGACACGTAATAGAAGCTTGCTTTTTTTTTTCGGCAAGAGCTCACGATCGCTTTTCTGCAGCGGACTCTCTACATTTAACATCAGGCATGCGTCACACTTCATTCCACCAGGCCGTGCACTATACTCTCATCTTTGTATATTTTTTTTTGTGAGTGTCTGCTCGTGGCAAGCGAAACCATGTATACTGCGGCTGCCCGTCACAAAAAATCAGGACGACTTCTCAAAGCATCACACTTTCAGTGAAACAGACATAATTGGAAACCTCTGCACGCATCTGCAGTCGGCATGTAGCAGTAAAAAGAAAAGAAAAAAAAGTGTGTCGCGCGTTGCTCAAGAAGAAAAAAGCGCTGTGTGTTGAGTCACAGAGCGCATTCACGGATGAACCCGCGTATATAGGCTGAAGTTAATCACGCCTATAGCGCCCCAATCAAGCTGCACGTGCATTGAGTGGTGCCGAAGTTCGAAGTTGTTAGCTCTGGATTCATCATTTTATCCACACAGTTTTTTGCAGGGCAGAATGGAACAAGCCTCCTCCAGCTTAGCAGTAACGCGGTGGTTTGTGCTAGTTGGTTGATATTCATAATGCAAACAAGTTTCGCAGCATGAATAAAACGCACACAGAAGACAAGGAACAAACAAGGAACAAACAAGCAGCACAGTCAGGTCTTGTTCGTTGCTTGTCTTCTGTGTGCGTTTTATTCATGCTGCGAAACTTGTCCAGCTAAGCGCGCTGATTTACTGCCGTGTGACGTCAAAGAGAGAGCTAACTCCACGCGATTGCACAAGCTGTCAGGCATACGAAGGAACAGACGTAAATAGTTACCGTGTTTTTGAGTGGTAGTGCTTGTGTTGTGTGCGCTCTGCGGGAAACCAGCTTGACTGCTCTGAAAGCTTCAGGATAAAAACGACTCACAAACCAACACCAGTACCTTAATTATGAAGATATGTGCCTTCCAGGCAGCACTTAAAACTGTCTCTGAACCGCCACTGTATGGTGTATATAAGACTCGCCTGCCTCGCATGTTTTCACAGAATGATACGTTCTGCGTTTAAACAGCCTATACGTAGTTCAGATGGTTAGAGCCTATTCGGCATCTATAACTTCAGCAATGCCTGAAATGGAGAGTAAGTAGCATAATTATTATTAGTTATTTATTAACGTCTCGGTACGAGACCTTTCCATAGTGGTAACAGTGCTTTATGATGCACGCACACTGGCATTTGGTTTGAAAAAGCAGATTATTAACGCGTACATGTGAAGGCGGGTTTCTTGTAAAGGATAGGAAGTACACCTCGCTACGCTCACACACTGCATGCTCAAAGTCATCGTATTTTTCAATTCGAGATCCGAACAACTCTTTCCTTCTTCACTCGACAGCGGCAGTTTAGTTTTTTCAACGCATGCTGGCGTTGTTGGGATCACGGCTGAATAAAATTTGCACCAGGGCGTTCCAAGTCCCAAGTGTCGGTAAGTCCGCGGTTCGACTTGCAGCGCGTTCGGTAGCAAATTCTTATATCCAAAGACCGTTCTTCGGGCAGTACTCTAACAGACTCCGGGGTTAACTGGCTGCAATGTGCGCAGCACCGCGCATAAAATCATCTCGCGTTTGAACATAAATGTTGCCTGTTATCGCGCGCGCCTGCGGTACAAGCTTTCCTTTCTGATGAGATGTTATGGCTTTCTCTCGTCAGGTGCACACGCCGCGCGCAGCGTCTGCGGAGAGCATCAGATTGCTCCAATCACCGCTCGTTATGTGTGGCTCGGCGACGCGGTGAACGACGTACCTGAAAGCAATTACGGCTTGCCTCATTAGTCGGCAAGTTTGCAGGTGGTTGGTCCTCGGCGTGCTGATCAATGCCCGCCATGTTGACTCCGCGTTTTTTATCTCCCAGCCGCGCTTTGCTTGACCAGCTTGCGTCTATAATCATCAATTATTGATTCGTTAAGGACCCTTCACAGGGTATTACATAAGGGGGGGGGGGGGGGCGACGTATGTAGGACAATACAAGAACAAAGTTAAAGAGGTTGAAAAAAAGAACAAATCTAGTAAAACGTATATATAAGCATACAATGAGGGCAATTACGACAACGATTACAATCAGTAACATCAAATGAGAACACAATTAAAACAGTTGCAAAAAAATCAATCGAGTAGAGAAGTACTTAGTGTTTTTAACAATAAACCCGCTGAATTATCTTGCGAGAAGACAGTAGGAAAATATTTTATCCAATAGCCTGAGTAACTGTGTTGACGGCACAAGTTTACCGTTGGGGAGAATAAAAAATCGAACAAAGGGGTCGCTTGAGATAAAAAGCCTCGTATTTTCTTTCTGTGAACAGTCCATTCCGGTTAAAACTCGTTATACAAAAGCAAAAAACCTGTAATTAAATTAGTGAGCAAAAGTAGGATATGGGCTGGTATGCGGACACTCTCCTGTGCCGAGGCTTCGCGTTAAATTATGCGTTAGCCCGAGAAGTTCGTATGTTGTTGTATATAGCAGAGGAGCACGTATATACGCACGTAATTTTTTTAATTAGTTACCTTAACGCAATTAGTTTCGTTTGCCGGGAAGTGGACCGGAATTTCCGCGTAAAAGTTGATTAGACCGGCAGCTTCGAGTTTAGCTAGAGGCTGCCTATAAACAGGCGAGCCGAGAAGCGCAGCAAAATGTTCCTTCTCGTCTAAAATTAACTTACGAGCGAACAAGCAGACTTTCATCGACAACTTTATGAGCGCACGGAAAAAGAAAACCTCCTCTTAAACAGTTCCGGTGGTCGTAACTTGTACTTTTCTTTGCTCAACCTAAATTCTCATCCGCAAGGCAAACGACAGTCGTTAATTTTTCTTACGACAAGGCGAGCCCAAAATTCTTAAAAGCGAACTTGCGCCTTTTTCCGAAAGTGCAAGACTCTTAACGCTCTGGAAACTTGCCACTAAATCTTTTGTAGTGATTTGCTTCTAAATGTACTTGGAAAGTGAGTTCTAAATTCGAGTCTAAGGTCGCTTCGTAACTACTACTAACTTTGCATCGCAGATCCTTTCTAAAGCCGTCTCCCTGCGCCAATCTGATTCTAGTTACCATCGGCGCAGCCCCTTTGTATGCAGAGCTGCAGAAGAGGGGCTAGCTATGGCTTGCTGAATCGATCAAACATCGCAAACCTGTGCGCGAAAGGCGTGAATGATGAGAACAAGAACGTCATAGGGTGTACGACTATGCAACATGACTTCGCAGTTCCCTGTGAATTTCTTTTCCTAGTCCTTTGAGTCTTCGCGCATTAGTTACCAAGTCTGAGCCTTTTCGATCGGCGCTCCGAAGAACTGTGTGAACTGTTCTGGATGCCCGAGCCAGGTAATGAAACTTTTCCAAGTGAGTTTATACGAATAGAGAGGGAGAAAAGCGACTTTATTTGCAAAGGCGCCAAATTTGCGAAGCACCCGTTTGCATTAATCCTATCTAATTCAGCTTTTCTACATATACCAGTTAAGTACGTTTCTCCTTGCGAGCTATACAGGGTGTTTCATCTAAGACTTCACCTAGAAGAGCGGTTTTTCGGCATATCATTGTCAGCGGTGTAGTACGTCAGAATACAGCTAAGACATGCGATTCTTAGGTCATGCTTTACCAGCTTCACTAACCGTGGTGGTGTTGGAGGTGGGCGGCTGAAACTTTACTAGACACAGGGGAGTTTAGGACGCGCAGGTCCTTGGGCCCCCGCACGACGCTACTGCACTCAAACGTTCATGTCCCGGAGGCTCATGACGCTGGCAGCCCCGCCTGTGGCGATGGCTTGCTTGGCCGGGTCCTCGGAGCGCAGTATAGGGTCTCCCAAGCATCCCAAGTGGTAAGATGTTCCAGGCCCTGCGGGGGAGGATCCGCCGGGCAGAGGAAAAGGATATGATCGAGAGTGGCTTTGGGGTGGTGGCAGAGGGTACAGGAGGGGTTTGTGTGGACTTGGTGATAGCGACAGCTTATATAAGGGGAGGGTAAGGTGCGTGTTCGGAGCCGCCTCCAAAGTGTCTGGTGATAATTGTCGAGGGAAGGATGGGGTGGGGGGTAGAGCCGACCGCTTGGCTTTGCAGGCCTGCATCAGTTCAATGAATTAACGGCATGCCGTTCTTCCTATTATTTTTTAAGCAAAACGTTCTGTTATAAATTAGGTAAGTAAAGCAACACTAAATATACAGCCATGAGCTTGAACTGGACGATTTTATGCAAATGCGCGTGTTATGACAACAAATCGGCTGAGAAAAGCTTAGTGTAAGAAGCCAAATGCGTTATTTTAAACGTACAGTCTTGGTCAAAAGTCTTAATGCCACAGCTGCAGCGAAAATTAATATTCCTAGAATGCTCAGTGTAGCGGATCGCTCAAAACGCAGTTCAAGCAGAAAGCTTCTCTACCGCAAGAAGAAACCTTCTGCTAGCATTTCGAGGTCATTCGGTCTTTAATAGCGCCGTAATGGCTCTGTTATGCGGCTTGAGGCGAAACGCCTTTGGCCTTAAGACTTTTGACCAAGATTCTACGTAGTTGCCAAGCATTGCCAGGCGGGTCCGATACCACACTAGGCGGCTCGTGCAGTCAACCAAGCCAGATTTCCCTACGTTCTCTCCGCGCCAGCCGCAGACCGACGTTTTGTTTTTGTTTATTTTTTCTTTCGCTCTTTCACCGCCGTCTCGTTAAGCTGCAACTCTGCCACGCTTAACTAAACTGCGCACGCGAACGCCCCCCAGCGCTCGTTGTCGAGTGTCGCCGCCCATGGCGAGCGGCGTAGACGCATGCACGGGGCTCCTCGCTATGTTTATTATTAAATAGGTCCGGGCAAGTTGCCTGCCTACTACTGGCCGACCCTCGGCTGCCTCCTCTGCAGAGTTCTCGGGCGACAAGAATGATGGCGCCAAAGTATACAGGGCAACCGCGCGCGAGAGGCTTTCTTGTTCGTGCGCACTCTTTATAACAAAACAAAACAAAAAATGCTCCCTGGCAAGTGCTGAAAGGGCCTTACTCAAAGATTAACCGCCTGTTCCGCGAAGCACCCGCTTGCAAATGCGGAGTATAGCATAAGCGATGCTGGCGTCGGTGAAACCAGAGCGCATAGCTTTGCTCTATGGACCTTCTCTCTTGGTTAGGGGAAAAGGGGGGGGGGGGGGCATACATTATTGAGTTGCGTGATCCCTGCAAAGCCGCCGCGTCGCTGCGTGGCATGAGGATAAGGAAACAAAGTTGCCATTCCCTAACCACGCAACGAACACCGTTCAGCCGAAACCGCCGTGCAACTGCACGCTGGAAGGAAAACAAAAGTGTAAAAAAAGAAAAAAAAAACGGGAGGGGAAGACCGGCTGCGGAAATGTGCAGGCATTAGCCGGGGGAGGGGGGGGGGGGAAGCTTTTAACGCGACCTCGGTCGACGCTTTCATCCCAATTGCTTGGCTGTCTTATTTCCGTCTCGCGACCGGAGCCCTATTTTATATACATCGGGGTCGGGATCGCTTTTTATTCAATGAGTTATGGGTGAGTAACCCCCGCGCCCGTGTGGAGAGGGGATCAATGTTTCGTGGCGCCGATATCAAGGTCGCCGGTTTGGTTTGTGAGTTCACCTTCCCCGTAAAGTGAAAGATTGATGGGGGTGAAATACAAATGAGGGCACCAATTGTATTAGCGAAGGTCTCGCTCAACCCAGCATTGCTAGAGCAGCGCACAATAGGGGAGTAAATGTTTCTGAACTCGCAGCATTATATCGTTTCTGGTCGTGTACTTTGCGGAACTTGGTTTATTGGTTTATTTGGGCTTACTGTACCAAAGCGACTCAGGCTGTGAGGGACGCCGTAGTGGAGGGCTGCGGAAATTTCTACCACCTGTGGTTCCTTAACGTGCACCGACATCGCACAGTACACGGCCTTTAGAATTTCGCCTCCATCAAAGTCTTTAAAAAAAAAAGATAGTTGTTTGTGGAGATAAAGAACATTAGTACTGTGTAAGTAAAAACTAGTAAATTAAGGCTGATTTGTGGGACGTTATAAAACGATAAAACTTAGCAGGCACACTAAGGCGCACAGATGAAATTAATAGCAAAATTCAAAATTATGCTATCACTTCCATGATGTAGCAACACTCTTTTAAGAATTAAGGCCCTACTAAGAACTATAGGGCCGGCAGGCCTGGTAGTTGCAGTGGTCGATCTACTGCATGTCTTCCGCTTCTCGAGAAGCCGACGTTTTGCTTCGAGAAGTGTGTTGCAATACTATGTCAGCATTTGAGGTCCTTTTTGCGCGTGGAAAAGTAATCTGAACGAAATAGTTTGGTCAGGTGGGTAGCAGATAACTAGTGGGCTTAAGCTGGTAACTTCGAAAAAATCCCCATAAATAGAGCGTGTGGCGCCCCTTAGCAGTTTCATCGTCACCGCTCCAGTGTCAATGGAAGAGAGGACGTTATGTGAACGCCTCGTTACATTAGTTGTAAAAGTTGATAGCTGAAACAAGCTAATTAATATTTTAACTTGCAGGTCCTTTAATCGCCTTGTCCTTTCTTTAAAGTATTTACTTCGGTCGCTAGCAGCCTTCGCGTTCCCAGAACGAACCCTCGTATCGACTGCCGCCGCGGTCGGGTTCGAGCCGGGAACTCCGGATCAGTAGTCGAGCGCCCTAATCACTGAGCCACCGCGGCGGGGCAGGGGTTTCAGAACGATGTCGTTTTTGCGGTGAACCGTACAGTGCTTCGTTACAGTGTGTACGCCTTCGTACCGGCCAGCATTAACAGCATTCGTGTCTGCCTGCCGCGCGATCGCGACGCGCCCCGTGAATGAACTCACCTCCAGCGGTGGCATTTCGGAGCCCAACGCAATTTGACCCTCTGCGGGATGCGCGTGTCGCAACGGCAGAGTCTGGCAGCGTTTTCCTCGTGATACTGCTGCTGCTGTTGCTGATAGGAAGAAGGAAAAGGAAAGAGCACGGGCCTGCCTACTGGCTCAAGCCGAGCCACAATCGCTGCCGCGTGCTGAGAGTAGGAGGGGTAAAGGATAGGAGAGCGAAGAGTGAAAGAAAAGACGCGCCGCGCTAATATGCCCCGGGCCGATCCCGGAGGCAGTGCAATACCAGGCCGACCCGTGCCAGAGTGCTTCAAGCCAAGCACTCCGCCATTATCCAAAAATAAGTTTAATACCTTGGGTCCAAGCAGATATTAAATCAGGTATCAGATATCTATGTATACTATCGTAAGGTAAGGTAAGGTAAGCGCTTCAGTATCTATCGTGATACTGAAGCGCCTGTGCCGGGGGCTTTCGAATACAACGCCGCAAATTTCGCGCGGCCGCGCGCGGCTTCTTTCTTCCTGCTCGGGCCTCGAATATTCGCTGCTTTTTCCCCGTCAGAAAAGGGAGAAAAAAAAACAATAAAGGACGCCACCGCGAAGAATAGATGGTATCGATATCTTTTGTGCGGGACCAGTTTGAACGGTCGGTATATCGCGCGCCGCGACGTGACATGGAAACCCTGCGTTCAGTTGAAAACATGAATATAATACAAGCGCGCCCTCAAAAAGCATCTTAGAAATCTGTGTCCGAAATGTTCCCTCTGTTCGTACCCCTTTCCCCTTTCTGAATTCGACAAACCTCCAACGTTCCCGGGGCTAAGTTTCGGATGTGCGGCTTACGTTGAAGAATGATGTTATTTTCTTTCTTCTTCGTGAATTAGCTTTTGCCTAAATTGTATTTTCCTTTGCCTAATACAAAACGAATGTGTCGCTGTTTATATAATATCCGTTGTGTATTGTTCAGGTTGCGCATCTCTTATTTCACATTACTATGCACTGTGTGTCGCGCTCTCGAGCGTATATATGCTTCTGCTTTCTTGCATACAGTGGACGGAGTCTAGTTAAGCAACTGCAGCTTTTTGCCTCGCCTTCCCTGACTATGATGGAGAATAAATAAAAATCAACAAGCTTGCCGAAATTACTTGCATTAAAGCCTGTGTCGTTCGTAACGCGGATGTTGCGCTGGTTGCTTGACGTTAACCACGTCTACGCTGTGCCCATGTTCATAAAAGATTCTCGGTACGATGGATGGGTGGATGTTAGGACACCGAAATCTTCGAAACGTCGTGCTGCAGCGACCGATTACAACGCCGCCAGCGGCACCGTGGAGGTCACATACGAATATGCGTTTAAGACACGTCGAGAAAAGCTTTGCCGATCGACGCAGTGGTGCAGCGGAGCTTTCAATCCGGTTTCAACCTTACGACCAGTCTTATGCAGTTGTGCGAGCTTAGAGACTTACATTAGGTCTTTCATTTCTTTACACCGCTGCCTGTGCAGTGTTTCTGTCGCACACCCTTTTTTTTCCTTTCATTAAGATGTCTCATCTGCGTATAGGGATAACTCTTTCGCCTTTCGGCCATAAATTAAAAAATATGTGTTTTTTTTTCGGGGAAAGGAAATGGCGCAGTATCTGTCCAATATATCGTTGGACACCTGAACCGCGCCGTAAGGGAAGAGACAAGGGAGGGAGTGAAAGAAGAAAGGAAGAAGGAGGTGCCGTAGTGGAGCGCTCCGGAATAATTTCGACCACCTGGGGATCTTTAACGGGCACTGACATCGCACAGCACACGGGCGCCTTAGCGTTTTTCCTCCATAAAAACGCAGCCGCCGCGGTCGTGTTCGAACCCGGGAACTCCGGATCCGCCTTTCGGCCAGCTTCTTGGTTTTTAAAAGGGATCCAAACTACGGACAATCTGCGAGACATACTGGGCCCTGTGTTGTGCGAGGTGCATTTTGTAAACAAGCCGTGACACGTTTTCGTGTTTGTTCTCATTGTAAGGGGCGTCCATTAGCGCAACAGCTTCGAGATGACTAATAACCTGCCTTTTATTTTTCTACGCACACGACAATGCAGAAACAGCGCTGTTGTACCAGGCTCGCGTGCGGCTTTACCTTGCGTGTCACATCATTGTCCAAATATTGTGTACAGCACTTTGGTGTGAGAAAACAACAATTTAAAAAATATTAAAAATGAAAATCAGAGAACCCCAAGTTTTGTTCTGGGCCATTTGCTACCTTTCAGAAGCACGCTTTTTTTCAGCTGACTGGCGAGTTTTTTCTGAACTGCAGCACTTTTCATCGCGACAGCCTTCAAAACGCTGTGGGGCGTCGCAAACGGCGTTGAGACAGCTGTGCGTATGTGTGTGTGTATATACAACTACTTCGAGACAAGCGCGGCCACGCGCTGGGCGTGTTGTAGTGTCAATATTGACTCTGGTTGGCAGAGTCTGGTTTTCAAGAGGCTATAGAGCGTATCCGCGAAACGTTCTCGAAACCATCTGGCGTTGAAACAGCCTCGCCAGTCGCACGCTACGTAGAACAAGGCAGTGTCTTGGAAATGACCGACAACTGCATAGGCCCTACCACGGACTTTTAGCGCTTAGCGTTGCCATATTTTTAAAATATGTTTTGCTTAAAAATTAGGAGGCTGCTGAAATGTAGCTGCCAACGAGAGTTTTTGAAACTTCAGCTAAATACTTTTTGTTTGTTTGTTTGTTTTTTGTTTGTTTGTTTGTTTGTTTACCTGCTGTTCTGCGCGACATGAGTTTTGTGAAAAGTGCGGAATTGGGTGACAGTTCGCTGCTGTGTTCGTCAACAGTGCGCGACTGTTTGGGAATGTAGAAAAATGCGGCTACGTTTTTTAACGCCTTTCTACGTATCTACATGTAGTTGTACTCCGCTTAGAAATGAAACAGTGTTTTGCGCCCTTACTTGTGGCAACTGATGATGCTTTTGTATCCACACGTCCACATTATCTGATGTGGTGAACGGAATCATCTTCGTTGTATAATTATGACTATTTTTATATTGATGGTTTTTATGGAGATTTACGTTGATTTAAGAAAAAATTTCTTATTAATTGTATGAAATATTTAATGCGGCAGAGCGGCCTTTTCCCTGTGACACCAGCTTGAAAAGCTACTAGTATAAAGAGGATGCAATTTCCTTTTCAAACCGCCATGCTACGTAAATAGGCGAATATAGCGTAAACCACGCTGGAGAAAATAGATAAAAGAGGAAATAAAAGGTGCAGAAGGATGGAAAGAATCAGGAGAGAGGATGTCGTGGCTCAGACGTGAGCTCAATTACGCGGAAAAGCATCTTTCAACAAAACTGAAGTTGCAGAGACTTGCATACTGTGAAGAAAGTATCGCCGTTAATACAAGGTTCTTTCTCTTTTTGTAAATTAAGGACTGCTTTATTTGTTTATCACAAAAACAGGCACTTAACCCAGCGTCTGGCGCATGATGACCTTAGTTGCTTATGCGCCATAAAACCCGGTACAACATAGCGCACAAAAATTAGGGAACAAATGTAGTGGGGAGCAAGGTTCAAGTGACAGAGCTTCCAAGTTTCAACAGGTCAGGGGTGATAAAGAACCTTCCATCGCGCGCTCCATTCCCCGGGTTCTTCGAGACGCCCTTTATTACATTTTGGCCCCTGCAACTCTGGCTTCGCTGCAACCGTGTTTCTTGTGCAGTGAAGCCGCCGCGCAGCCTTAATGCGTCGCGGGAGTCCTCCTTAATGGCCTCCGACGCGAGCGCTTTGCTCTCAGGTGCTGACGCGGCAAAGTCCACACGATCCGCCCTTCGTCTTCCTTTACTCATACTGGCGTGGCATAAATAAGCGAAGAAAAAAAAAAAGAGTCTATTCGGCACATCGCCATCACTTCGGACCGTAATGGAAGGCCGGCGTGCCGAGTAATGAAGTGACCGGGGCACCCTGCACGCTCAGTCTGGCCCCAATTTTATGCGACGGTTCGCTCAGCTGTAGAGCGAACGCTTGCGCAGTGCCGTCGTATATTTACGTAAACTCTGCCACGACGACGTGCCCGTCCCTTCGACCGCAACAAGACTGCTTTCCATAGCGGTCGAGCTCTCGCTGAGCGGGTCAGTAACATGCAAATCAAGGCGTTAATTTTCTAGGTAGGGGCATATGAGAGGCGCCATTCAACTCGCGAGAGGCGTCGGATGGTAGCCTGCATCGGAATAATTGAGACCGCGCCAGAAGCTTCCCTTACCGCGCATCAAGATTTCACAGCTCGAGGGCAGCTTTCAATTTACCCAAGCTGCCTTTCGTCCCTTGGTTGCATGCAGCTTTCTCTGCCACTAAATGAATAGTGGGCGTTCTGTTTACGTACAGATGCTTTCGCGAGTTATTTACCGAGACTGCTCCGGATTGCTGCTGTCTCTCCAATTAGTGAGGAGGGCGAAATAGCGCCGCCGTCGAGGACGAAACGGTATACTGATTACAACGATGCTTGCATCGGGAAGGTCTTTCCGAGTTTGTACCATCGAGCCGATTTTGTTCCATTCATTCATTCATTCATTTCTTAGGTCATTCGTTCCTTAGTTCATTCATTCATTCATTTCTTAAGTCATTCGTACCTTAGTTCATTCATTCATTCATCATTCATTCATTCATTCATATCTTAGGTCATTCGTTCTGTAGTTTATTCGCTCATTTTTTTCATTCGCTTGTTTGTTCGTTGATTCATTCATGAATTCATTAATGAATTCTTTCGTTCTTTCCTTTGTTCCTTCTTTTCTCGGTTTGCTCCTTTGTTCGCTCGCTCGCTTGTTCGTTCAATACGAATGAATAAATTAATTCACTAATGCTGGCAGCCGTCTTTTGTCACCTAAGGAGAAGATAGATACCTAGCTGTTGTGGACAGTCACGTTGCTCGACTGGCTCCAAAGAAAACGAGAACTATCCGAACGAGCTCAAATTGAATCGCGTAACGGTGCTTCTTTAGTAACACAATTTACTAGAAGTGCGATTTTCGAAGAAACGTAAAATTAGGCTACGCTGTGTTTGCTTTTTTTTTAAATCTTTTCCCGCCAGTCTCATTCTTTCCGACGCTATCTTTAGCGGCGTTATTGGGAACCCGGGCCACGTATTTCGCTGTCCACTTGTTTTCTATATCGGCCCGCGCAACCCAAACGACCATCCGGTTTCGCAGCAAATGAACCATCTCGTAATGCGTGGCGCGCAAACGTCATTACAACCGGTGTCTGTCTCTCTCACGTGTCTTTTTTATCTCCTCTTTCTGCATTTTGTTGTTGTTTGTCCTGCTTTCCCACCCCTGGCGTATACGAAATACGGGCACACATCTGCCCACGCGCTTCCCAAAAGCTGCGTCCTACGTGACCCTTTCTAAACACCCCCCCCCCCCCCCCCCCCCCCCGCTTCCCTTCGAACCCGAAACGAAAGGGGCACTCGTCACCCGCCGCACTATGGGAGACGAGGGGCGATCGTTTAATGCTCACTTTTACGACCGCCGCTTCTGTGTACGCGCCTGGAGGCTGGAATCCCTCGCTGGGCCTTCTTCGACGATGTGGAACATAGAGAGAGAGAGAGAGAGAGAGAGAGAGAGAGAGAGAGAGAGAGAGAAATGGAAAGGACTGCGCGGTTCCATTGCGGTTCGGATCTTGCAAACAATTCGGCAAACATATCGCTCCGCCAGGCCACTGGGAGGCGGGGCCGGGGGTGGGCTGTTGCTTCAGGCTACTGACTTCCAAGTGCTTTAAATCTCCGAACGGCGCTGCAGAGCACCCACTTGTTTCGCGCTGTTATTTTCTGCCGTTCGGTCCCAGCCGTCGCTTTTCCGCGCCCTCCAAGGAGAGCCTGCCTCGCAGCGCGGCGGCATTCCTGGGAGATGCCGCGAAATGGGATGAAAAAGCTTCCCCCGGGCGCTCGCCCTGCGAGCTCTTTGGTTCGCCTCGCCGCTTTCGCTGTCTCCCGTTTTTTTTCCTCTCTTGGAAAGATTCAGCGCCTTTTATTGCGCGAGCTTCCTCGCTGGCGTTACGAAGCGCTGTTTGCGTATACACTTTGACCTTTCTTTTGGCGCTGCCTGCCCTGGTATGCATTGCTGGGATTCAGGTAGCAGCATCCCACCGCTGCCACCAGTTGTAGGGTCTCAGTTAGCATGGTCGGGCCGCATTAAAAAAAAAGTAAAACTTTTTTTTGGAGGGGTTCGCTCTCTCCTGAATATCCCGCGAGACATCCCGCGAGATTGAGCGGTATAAGGAAGGCGTGACGCTTTCCTTGTCGCTGTTTTTGAGAGCCGCGAGTTGCAATTAATTTGCTCCGATGATCGGTCGCTACTGGTGATCGTTTTTTTTTTTTTTGTTACTCGTCGCTTTGACACTCGCACGAATGAAATTCATCCAGCTCCTGAATGAAATTCATCCAGCTCCTGAATGAAATTCATCCAGCTCCTGAATGAATCGCTCAAAAGTGAGCACGAAAAAGGAAAAGGGAGGGGGCTCGGCTTTTTACTTACTTGTGAAAAAGACGAAATAAAAAAAACACTAACACAGTTAAAAGATAGCGCGTTGTTCACACCGGCTTGGGGTTTTTACGAAGCGCGAGCATTTTAAAGCGGGCTGTAGCATTTCTTAAAAGGTGAGCGGTTTTAACCGTAACATAAATTATCACTTAACCCCGTGTTTGCCTCACTCACTGTTGCGGCAGTAAACCAAGTTTAAGTAACTAGGCCATCTGTTATCGGCTATAAGCGTTAACTTGGTGCAAACAGTTAACCGACAGAGTTGATCGTCTGACTTTCCGCCTCTGTTCTCGAGCTGCGTGGCGCCGCGTTAAACAACGCACCTGTCAACCCCGACTGTTTCACGCCGCCCTTCTCTCTTTGCGGCCTGGCGGATAAACAGTCACGCATCGCGACGTAATTAGCCGACGCAGGACCGCCGCCTGTGGGGCTTAGCCAATTCGTCACTTCGGCGTGTTTTCCACTCCCTGGCTTTGCCGGATTTGGAACGATTGAAAAAAAGAACTTTTAAGCCTTGCTCTTTCTCTCTCAACCACTTTCAAATAGCTCCACACGTGTCCTCTGTGCTCAGACTGCGAGCTGCGCGCGTCACCGTTTGTTCGGGTGTATACCGCAGAGTTTCTTTAAAATTGCCTTCAAGGAATTTAAAGGAGGACGCCGCGTTCTTTGTTCATTCACCGTAGGAACGCCGGGAAACGTTTAGTTCGTATAAGGCGTGGATATTGATCAGCCGAAAGCGAGGACTCAGTTGGCGGAATACGACTTTTCCCGGGGGAGACCACGTGGAAACGTATTTTTCTTTTTTTCGATCAGAAGGCATGAGATTGGGCTGTCGGAGTTCTGTAGAACGTTTGGGAGGCCATTTTCATCAATAAACCTGACGAGCAGGCCTCTACTTTTTGCTGATTTGAGTAACGCGCCTGATTCCAACATTTCATTGCAACAAATTTATCGAAAAATTGAAAATTTTACTAGTTAAATTGCTTAATCTGCTCACAACGGGGACCACTGCAGCTCGGGTATGTTTCAGAATAATAATAATAATAATAATAATAATTGGTTTTAAAGGAAAGGAAATGGCGCAGTATCTGTCTCATATATCGTTGGACACCTGAACCGCGCCGTAAGGGGAGGGATAAAGGAGGGAGTGAAAGAAGAAAGGAAGAGAGAGGTGCCGTAGTGGAGGTCTCCGGAATAATTTCGACCACCTGGGGATCTTTAACGTGCACTGACACCGCACAGCACACGGGCGCCTTAGCGTTTTTCCTCCATAAAAACGCAGCCGCCGCGGTTGGGTTCGAACCCGGGAACTCCGGATCAGTAGCCGAGCGCCCTAACCACTGAGCCATCGAAGCGGGTATGTTTCAGAATGCAAATCTACGTTTCCGGCCTAGCAAAATGCGATGTCTGCACTTCTTCGCATTCGCTCGGTGGACGAGGCGTTCTTCAAGAAACTCTTATTAAAGAATCATATAGCGTGTTGGGCCAGTTGATGCATGGTCGCTGTTCAAGAAACTCGTGCATACTCTGGCGCCTCCCGTTTCCTCCGGGTATTTTCGATCAACTCTGCGATGCGTGTACTACTCTGTTTTTAACCGTTCGAGCCACCAGGCGGTGTGCATGCATCGTGCGCACCAATTGCATACCGCAGCACAACCGAGAAGACCCCCCCCCCCCCCCCCCCTTCACGGGCCCTCAAAGCTTCCGCGCGAATTGCTGCGCGCAGCCGTATCCGGCGGCCCGTTGAAAGCCCGCATCGACCGGTTCGCCTATTACTACCGCGAGTTCGGCAGCTTTCATTCTCCTCCTCCTCCCCGATGCAGCTCAACTGCCGCATCCGTTATGTCTTTTTTTGTATATTTTTCTGCGCGCCAAGCATTTCCAGCGACGCATGATTGTCCACCTTTTCTTGTTTTATGTACCCTTTCTCTCTATAGCTCACTCTCTCCACTGGTGCTTACCGTTCTCTCACTTCATTTTTATGATTCACTCGATGCTTATGACGCTTCGGGGTTATTTATCTAGCGACGCGGAGAAGGGTTGCATGACGCTCCGAGAAAAGGGGGGGGGGGGGGGGGGAGAGGTCTCTCTCTGTCAGCTTGGAAGCGCATCCATCGTATACTGCTTCCGGCAGAACTGCCTCCGTTGGAGACCGGGGGGCAGTGCCTTGCATGCCCCCGGCCTGCGACTGGCCTTGCCTGTGGACATACCGCGTTTTCTCGAATGCAACGCGAGTATTTGTGTCTTTGGTAATAAAAAATTACCCCTCGCTTTATTACTCGATTAATATTATTAATTGGTTTGTTCATATAGGAGGTTGTGGCCAAGTTTTACACCAGGGTGGCCAAAACCTGCTCTGGTGAGGGAGTGCGTTGTCGGCTCAGGTCACCGAGGTCAGGCCGCACCCCAGGCCTGGTTATGCAAGTCCATCGACACGCGGAGATTTTTTTTTTAAGAGCGTGAGCTCTTACTCGTCATGTTTCTCAATTTCTTGGGGTCTGCTACCATTTCCCTCCGGCGTGAAATTTTCAATTTCGAGGAATTCAAGATGGCGGCCCCCATAGTAAATCGATATAGCAACCCAATTGGTGATTTATTGGTGACGTCATTAGCATATCGAATTGGAGATTGATTGGTGACGTCACTGATGTATCCAATATGGCCGTCGATTGATGACGTCACCGATAAATCTAAGATTGCGGCCGCCATAGGAAATCAATAGAAACCTAATTGGTGATTGATTGGTGACGTCACTTATAAATCCAAGGTATCGGCAAATAATGGTAAGTAATTGATGACGTCATAAATTAAACCCTAGTAAACCAAACAGCTAATGCTCGTTACTTCAACGTCTTTAAAGACGGTGGCGACATCTTTTTTTTTTAAACCCGGAGGGGAATTCCGCGGCCCACAATCGAACCCTGGTATTCTTGCACACGAGGCGGATGCTTTACTCTAAGCCATCGCTGCCACCTCCCCCCCCCCCCCCCCCCTCGGCCTCTGTCCCTGGCACAGAACAGGGTTAATTTGAGGGATATGGGAGAGGCCTGTGTCCTGCAGCGGGCACAGTCGGGCTGATAATGATGGTGATGAATATTATTAAAAAATCATTTTGCCCGTTACGCGCCAGCATAAGCGACCGTTGTCTTTTAATCAAGGTCTTGCTATATTCGAGTAAACGCGGTACTTTGGCCGAGAGTGCGTTGAAGTTTACTCACGTCGACGCAGAGGTGGTGTCGGTGTGGCCTCGTTGTTGGCTTGATTGCGTGCGCCGTTTTTGGAGAGGCGAACAAACACTGCCGCTTCCCTTTCACTGATCGCGTTGTGCATACGCGAATGTGCTTGCTGCGCATCTCATAATAAACACAAAAAAAGAGAAACACGAGGCGTACACTCTGTCATACCCCTATACTTCTCCGTGAGTGAGAAAGCAAAGAAAACGACATCAGCATTCTTCCTTTCTTCTTTCACTCCCTCCTTTATCCCTTCCCTTACGGCGCGGTTCAGGTGTCCAAAGATATATGAGACAGATACTGCGCCATTTCCTTTCCCCCAAAACCAATTAAAAAAAAATATGAGAACGTATGTAAAATTGTAAAATGAGAATATAAGCGTAAGTGAAGAAAAAATCACAAGAACACCTGATCACCTTGTGTGCGGGCGATGCGGTTGAAATTAGAAGTTGTTCATTATTTTACTGGAAGTGACTACACTTCAGATTGAGATTTTATTTTTCAGTAGTCACTGGATGGATTGTCGGGCTACGTATGTGGCTTCACGAAGGCTCGGGAACCATTTACGTGGCAGCAGACGGGAGTACTTCTGTATATGCAGCGGATAAAAATATAATACAACACAAATTGCGGGGTGAAAACAATGCAGATACGCGCATGCGTGCATAATGAGAACGTCGTAAAAAGGTGAGACACAGAGTGCAGATTAAAAAAAAACAGTACAGACAAAAAAAAAAACCTTAGAAGATTTAGCATCATTCAATACCGTGAGAACAAAACCTGAGACACTTCCTTCCTGCTGACGTCACCTCCCTCCAGCCAATGGGAATTATCTGCTCTTGTGACGTCACTTCCTTTCAGCCAATGGGGATTATCCGCTGCGATTACCTCACTTCCCTTCAGCTAGTGGGGATTATCCGGTCTAGCGACGTCACTTCTTTCCAGCCCATGGGCGAATTTTATGACCGACGGCACATCTTTTTCCCGGTGAGGATTTTAATACTCTCATATTAAAAATCCAGCGTGCATTATGTACAAAATATAAAGGAGCTTATTTTAATTCCTGACATACTACGAATGCGTCTCTAAGTTCATTTGCTCGGTTGTGTCCCATTTTTTTTCCCGGCTACTTGATCGCGAGCCTCTTTCCCGACAGCATGCCGTAGCTTTTTATGCCAAAGCCCGGCTAATAATAATAATAATTGGTTTTTGGGGAAAGGAAATGGCGCAGTATCTGTCTCATATATCGTTGGACACCTGAACCGCGCCGTAAGGGAAGGGATAAAGGAGGGAGTGAAAGAAGAAAGGAAGAAGAGGTGCCGTAGTGGAGGGCTCCGGAATAATATCGACCACCTGGGGATCTTTAACGTGCACTGACGTCGCACAGCACACGGGCGCCTTAGCGTTTTTTCCTCCATAAAAACGCAGCCGCCGCGGACGGGTTCGAACCCGGGAACTCCGGATCAGTAGTCGAGCGCCCTAACCACTGAGCCACCGCGGCGGGGGCAAAGCCCGGCTACACGTCCTCCTATTCCGCATACGCGTGTGTCGCAGACGCCGCCCCGAGAGCCCCGAACTGCAACAACAAGAAGGGCGCTGCTGTCTTTGACAGCTTCCTGGCAGGGGTGCTTGGCGAGGAATTTTCATCTTACATCGGCCGTTCGCTGCTGCTATAGACGTGGTGGCGGGTCTGTTGCCGTCGACAGCTTCGCTCGAGGGACAGTTTCCTGCTGAAGGAGCGAAAGAGAGAAATACAGCGGGTGTTATTATGGTTGGAGTTTTTTGTTCGGCGCAGAAAGAGTGGCGAAAGAAACGCGAAAGAAGCGGCTGGAAAGTCAGCGAGGCGCGTTCTCTTCCGAGCAGGAAGGATTATTAAGCGCCCTTGGGCGAAAATAAAAACCGAAACAACAAAATGTTGAAAGGAATGACGTACGAGTCTAGTGAAGCAGTTATACGGCGGCTACATTTGGTAAACACTCGGCTAACAGGCGTGAAAGGAGACCGGCTTACTTCACACAAACACGACTACGTATGTCTTGCCATCCAGAAAAAAAAAAAGAAATAAAATAAAAAACACGAGTCCTATACTCCTTTCGTAGCGGAGAGAGGGGTCAGTGAAGTAGAATAAATGATAAAAATGAGAGGGTCCAGACCCGATGTGTGTACGTGTGCTAAGTGTAAAAAAAAAAGGGGGGGGGGGGTAAATGAGCTACACGATGTTAAAAAATTGCTTAAAAAATAAGGTAAAGAAAAGTCTGTGGTCCGCTTTTATCTCGCAGGAAGATGTTGATTCTGGTGGTTTCAGCTCGATCTCCTTCCCGTCGCATTTCTGTGAGTTGTCTTTCTTTACGTTCGCAAGAGCTAGCTTAGTTCATCCACTCGTAGAGGAGAGTTAGAACTCAGGTGGAAGGCCCACGGCGTGTCGCGTGGATGAGGCGAAGAATTTTTTAGGAGCGTTAGCTCTTGCTCATCACTGTAGAAATAAACATACACTCGCCAAACGTTTTGACGAAAAAAGGAAACACGACGTTTCGGGGCCCGTGCGGGTCCCTTCATCACATAGAGCGCCTCATGGAAGGACGGTGGCTTAAGTACGGTTAAGATTGCGTACTGTCCGATTGTAGATCTCTGGAAGGTTTCCACGTGTCTTGTTAAGAGCGTGCTTCGTCTTACGTATATAAAAAGATTCTAAAAGAAGGCGCGATGATAAGCTTTTCTCTGTGGCAATGACTGATGCTTCGTCCCAATCGATGGTGTGTCCCGTTGATACGCTGTGTTCCGCCAAAGCATTAGATGTGGAGCAGCCGTTCGTGACGTCATTCTGATGCTCTCTGAACCTGCGTCTGAAGTTTCCGGTTTCGCCAATGTAAGCGGCGTTGCAGACTAGACACGGTATCTCGTCTACCACGCCAGGGTACCTTGAGAGGTCTAGACGATCTTTTTTTACTGATCACGTTTCGAGATGTCGTGAGGTCTGCTACCACCCTTGATCACAGCGCCATCTGTGGCAGTAACTACTCATCACGTTTCGAGATTTTGTGAGGTCTCCTAACACCCTGAGATCAAAGCGCCATCTGTAACTGCAACTAGAAAGCAGCGCATCTCGCATGGAGACTTGTAGCCTCATCTACAATAGTATTGTAGGTACAACCACCTGCCGCGTGCCAATGATGACGTCACGGTCCAACATGGTGGATAGGGATGAAACCATGTGAGTATGACGTCAGGGGACGAAATGGCGGCGTAGTATCGGTTTCTCGAATCCAAGATGGCGGCCATTAAAATTGGTTGTGCTATCTTATCCACCCCCCCCCCCCCCCCTCACCAAAAAATATCCTAAAACGGGTAGGAAAACTGCCCTGTTAGAGGACCGCTGCACATCTATACCTTCGTTCCGCTTTATATGCTCCAATAACAACGAGCACCCATTTGGGGACAGTTGTATACCGAATTTGGTAGGAAAATAAAACCATATGGGTTGTGGTATAGAAATAAAACCATAATTAAATAATAGGTAAACACTGTATACATGCAATTACTAATTGAAACGTAACCATATTGCACCGCAAGCCGAATTCTAGGCCAACCTTGACCCGCCAAACGAAGCAAATTCCGTTTGGGACGTATCTTGAGGGGGTGCAACTCGACAATGGGTAGACGTGCATCGTAATTTCTCTCATAGATGGCGCTAGGCGGTGATCGTTCCGCTAGGCGGCGTGCGTGCACGCGTAGCCAAGCATGGTGGCAATCCACCCCGTTATATTCCGTTTCTCGAGACGAGCGGCGCGTTCTTCTTCCCTTTCTTCATCTAGTAAACCAACCAGCTAACCCTTGTTGCTTCAACGTCTTTCAGACGGTGACGGCCTTTTTTTCTGTTCCTTTTCGGTCTCTCAATAAGCCCTTTAGCCTCCTTAAAAGCGGTTCGTTGCTGGTTAGCTCGTTTCATTTTGTCTTTCTTTAACCTTTATTTTTCCCTACCTACTACTTCCAGCATGCGCATGTTTTCATTGGTACGCCGCCAAGCTCATTTCACTCGCTTATTTCCCGTGGTAATGACATTGGGGGCGGTATGCACTAACGTGGGCGTTGTACGAAATTAAGCCTATTTCTCATCTCGGCCTGCTCTCCCTTTATTACTACGCCGTGTTTCAAATGGCGAGCCTATTGAAGGGAACAAGCGCCCGCACCTTAATATATTCCATTTCGCTTAGTGTGACGCTCGTTCTCTTTTATTATAGCCGGGCTTTCGTCACAACGCCAGCGGTTGCGTAACGGTGAATTAGATAGCGCAGGAAGGAATATGTAGTGATTTTATTTCGAAAAGGGGGGGGGGGGGGGGAATGGGGTTCTGTTGTAACTCGCTCGATATTCGCGAACCGGGCGTTTCTGTCGTATAAGCGTTAGCAAATGAATACAGAAAAGAACAGCGCCCAGTAGACAAAAAAAAAAAACGCCAGAATCGTCCCGAAAATACAACAATACGTTTTGTCGTAACGACAGGTTTTTTCTGTGGCATTACAGTATTTTTCTGTGGTACGTTTCTGTAATTCTGTCGCTACGACAACGGACATCAAGATATTAGAGACAATTCTTCTGTTACTAAGCGCTCTAAAGAGGAATACGCCTATATGGGAGTAAAAATGGAGTAAAATGTCCTCTTGTGCACTCCATTTTATAAAAAAGAGGTGCTAGAGAACAGCTTGCTCTTTTTTTTTACACCTTTCTGCTGAGATTGGAAGTTCATGGCAAAAAATACCATATAAAATCTGTTGTGACGACCGAAATTGTGTTTTTCGACTGAGTGGTCTTTTTGCGAAGATTGTCTTTCGCATTCTCGCATTCATTTTCATTATTACGTAAAAAAATATGTAGAAGCGCTGAATTGACTCAAAATGGTAAGCTGTTCCGTAACAAGGAAAGAGATAAATAAAAAAATTAATGCAAGCTGGATGAAGTATTTTGAGAAGCGTGCGCCTAGCACTGGCTTTAATTGCTACAGACGGGAAACGTAAAGACGCCTTTCATTCGTCTGCCTAGAGCGCTAACTTGTGGAACGAAAGCTGGTTACAGTAACTCGCTGCAGTAGTGCCGTAGTACAGCAGCTCTCAACACACAACCAAATGCTATCACGATTATTAAGCGCAAACAGTACAGCGGAACAAGTGCACGTACCCGACAGGACTTGTTTTACATAAAGACAAAAAAGCAATTTATTATTTTATAACTCCAGGAAACACACACTTCAGTGCAGCTGCAGCGAAAAAGAAAGGTAATTGCTTTGTCTGGGAACAATCCGAAAAAAAATCCTGCATCCGGTTTTGGAGTGGGGTTCTCGTTTTTTTTTAAGCTTCTTCTCTGCGTGACTAACTCGTGCATGAATAATGTAGCGTTATACCAACTGCTTATTTTATGCGGCTCGGGCTTGTTTGTGTGCTGTAGGCATGAACAGGCGCTTGAGTTTTGGATATGACATCTTTCATTAATCACGCGCTGTGTGCATAGCGATAATAGTTCCTAGAAAGGAATTTTGAAACTCTGTATGTAATTAGGCGCATATTGCTCTTGTTGGATTTTGTGGTCACGCGGATTTTAGAACTTGGCATCCATTTTTCGCGTGTACTTTTATTTTGGCCTTTCAGAAACAAAGCGCTCACAGGTTCATTACTCAGTTCGTTATTCAAGCCTTAAAAATTAACGCGACGGTCATGCAACATGTAACGCTGGATTCAGCTACAGCTTTTTGCTGTGGTCGATGAAATATCGTTCATTATTTATTACTTGTCTCCTTCTATGGTAAAATTCGCGTGACGTCATTATGATGTAAATTGTGACGTCAGACGTCATTATGATGTAAATTGTGACGTCACTGTATTAGGACCACTCAGAGCAGCGCGTTGCAGTGATGTCATGCGTGATGCCACTGCATGCTGACCAATGAGCGTGACGCGGTCTTACATAAACGACGCTGACGCCGCAAAACCGGGAAACGTGCCCTTAACTGCTGTTGCTGCATAAAAGAAAATGCTGCTAAGCCCGCTAAAGCGCTGGGTGTAAGTGCTAGAGAATTAGCATTGGCCATATACTCACATAGGAGCCCATGCATTCTAATGAGGCTACTTTTTTTTCTTTCAGTATAATTCTCCTTCGCCTTTCTAAGGCGTTAGCCCTGATCAAGTTTGGAAAGAAAGATGGAGGCGTTCGTGTTCAAATGACTCATACTCAGAACGGGGGCAGGGGGAGAGGTGTATTCGCCACGGTTTTGTAACGAGAAGCCCCCGTGTTCCACCAAGGATATGTTCTTCCGCTGCTGCTGCGTCCTAGCTTTCAACCTGGATAACATGAATAACCTAGCCGCCTACGTATACGTGGCCGTGCGCACAGCGCCCGCTTATAAAGGCACCGCCATCGTCATCATTATAAAGACAAGGGTTCTCTTTACTGTTGTCCGAGTGAGCTCCGGTCTACGAAGAATCTGGTATGCGTGCTTAATAATAATAATTGGTTTTGGGGGGAAAGGAAATGGCGCAGTATCTGTGTCATATATCGGCGGACACCTGAACCGCGCCGTAAGGAAAGGATATAGGAGGGAGTGAAAGAAGAAAGGAAGAGAGAGGTGCCGTAGTGGAGGGCTCCGGAATAATTTCGACCACCTGGGGGTCTTTAACGTGCACGGACATCGCACAGCACACGGGCGCCTTAGCGTTTTTCCTCCATAAAAACGCAGCCGCCGCGGTCGGGTTCGAACCCGGGAACTCCGGATCAGTAGTCGAGCGCCCTAACCACTGAGCCACCGCGGCGGGGCAATATGCGTGCTTGAGAATGCATTCCTGCGCTAAGAATGAAAGAAAGAAAGAAGGAAAGAAGGAAGGAAAGAAAGAATGCAAATAAAGGAAGAAATAAAGAGGAAAAGAAAATAAAAGAAAAAAAAGAAAAGGAAAGAAGGAAGAAAGAAGGAAAAAGAAAGACAGAAAGTAAGAAGGAAGGAAGGAAGGAAAGACGGAAGGGAAAGAAAAAATAAAGGAAGGAAGAAAGGAAGGAAGGACGTGAAAGAAAGAAAGGAAGGAGGAGAAAGAAAGAGAAAGAAAGAAATAAAGAAAGAAAGAAGTAAAGAAAAGGGGAAGAGAAAGAAAGAAAGAAAGAAAGAAGGAAAGAAAGAAAGAAAGAAAGAAAGAAGGAAAGAAAGAAAGAAAGAAAGAAAGTAAGAAAGAAAGAAAGAAGGAAAGAAAGAAAGAAAGAAAGAAAGACCGAATTAGAGTGCGGTACGCATCTTAGAAACACAGGTGCTGCAGGAGCCGGCAGCTGCATGCCTTGCATGTGCGGGCTTGTCGAGCGAGCTCATTTTCCTCCACCCTTGTTTCTGGCCTCACGAAGCGCGCAGCTGCGCAAAAATCAGAGCCACGACGCCCCAGGGGCACGAAATTGCATCCGGCTCTGGCATCAGTCTCGAGTGTACGCAAATGAACTCAGGCCGCGTGCTGTGGCGCGGGCTTTCTTGGAGCCAGAGTCTGGAAAGACGAGATGAGAGCGGTACTTTCAGAGCGAGGTAAAAGGTGGCGAGATAGGCTTTTCCGCTGAGGGGCGCTGGCTATCGCACATTTCAACGTTGTAAAGGCAGTGGAGGAAGGAAAAAAGAAATAAAAGGCTGTGGTTGAAACAGAGTTGAATATGGGGGAGCAGGGCGGGAAGTCAGCAGAAAAAGTACGTGAAGTGAAAAACTTGTTCACATGAAATGAGCACCGGCCTAGAAGGGCTACACGCAAAGAAGAAATGTCCCGTACACGGCAGTTTTGTGGGAACACTGTGTCGCGAACTTGATTGCATCTGGCCACATATGTCATCGCTGTGGAGGTCATATCCTTAAACTGCAGGGTCATAAACTTGTGCGGAAAAGGAGAAGGAATGCACTCGTTTCGTAATTTGAGAAAAAAAATCACAGGTACACCTGATTCCAGAATGGTTTAAAATGCAGTAGCATTAGCAGCTGTTAGTATTAGTAGTGGTTTTATTAAATAATAATAGAAAAGAAGGAAAGGATTTTTGCTAGCCCCGGCATCTGCCATCGATACTGAAGCACCTGAGCTGGGGCAGCGGAAATAAAGGACAGCAGGCAGAATGGAGAAATGAAATGAAAGAGGTGAGGGACAGGGAGAGAGGATAGGGGGAGAGATAATAACAGCTGTTAGTGCCTTTATCGGAATCGACGGCACTTCTGATCTGGTGACGTCACTACCATTCAGCCAATGGGAGAATTTTATGAACGACGTGGCATTTAGGCCCCATGGGCCTTCTTGTGATTAATAAACAATTTTATAGATCTTCCTTTAACGTGCACATGTTTGAAGACCGGACGTGTGAGTGCTAACCCTCGTTAAGAAAGACTTCAAACGAGGGAAGGCCGGCTCTACGAGACCAGTCAGCCGACAGTTGGGCAGCAATATCATTCAGAGGCAACAAGCTAGATAAAAACCGAAAATTCTAAATTTATGATTGTGTATGCGTAATCGGTCAATAAACTTTTTAAATGAAGGCGCTTTAGATGCTGTTCACACACCGCACAAGCTTTATCACGACACAGTATACAGTTTCGCAAGAGTACGGAAAATGTGAACTCGTCGCTACATCTTGGCTATGGATCCGTGACCCAACTCACTCACTCACTCACTCACTCACTCACTCACTCATTCATGCAAGCACATTCATTCATTCATTCATTCATTCATTCATTCATTCATTCATTCATCGAAGAGTCCCCAATCGAGCTCCTCAGCCCGCTTTCACCATAGCATTGAGCAGCGAAGGCGTGATACGAGGCTGGTCTCGTTCGCGTTTCTTTGTGAGCATACTACGAGCGCGAAGCGGCAACGACGCCAAAGTGTGGCCCGCAGTGCAGGAGCGAGCTCACCCCCCGCTGCGTCTCGTTGCCACCGTGAAAGGCATTGAGCCGTCTGTCATGCCCGCCGGTGGGTGCCGTGCTCATCCTCTCTTGCGAGCCGCTAGTCGATAGAGTAAGCGAATGAACGAAAGAAAGAGCCTTCTCTGTCACTCCTCGCCCGCTTCTTTCGTTCGCTTCACGTCACGATGCTCCGTCGACTCGGCACTGGCCGCAGTGCGCCAGGGATGGAGACGAGCCTGCTCTTCCGCGTGTCGTTTCCATAAGAGGAAGAGGCGGCGCTCGCTCTTGCCCCAATATATCCGCCGCGCGCGTAATTGCGAAGCATTGTTCGCGCTCCAGAGTCGGCCGCCAGTGTGCGCTGCCTGCGCATCGCCCGACCAATAAAAGCGTGCTGCGTTGCGGAAGCTGCTGCTTTCGGGCTGGCGTCACCTTACCGAGGCTCTCCATAGTCGCGAAGCGATTCGCGCATGCGCGAACCGGCAACTGTCTGTCTGTCTGTCTGTCTGTCTGTCTGTCTGTCTGTCTGTCTGTCTGTCTGTCTGTCTGTCTGTCTGCCTGCCTGCCTGCCTGTCTGCCTGCCTGCCTGCCTGCCTGCCTGCCTGTCTGTCTGTCTGTCTGTCTGTCTGTCTGTCTGTCTGTCTGTCTGTCTGTCTGTCTGTCTGTCTGTCTGTCTGTCTGTCTGTCTGTCTGTCTGTCTGTTGTTGTTGTTGTTGTTGTTGTTGTTGTTGTTGTTGTTGTTGTTGTTGTTGTTGTTGTTGTTGTTGTTGTTGTTGTTGTTGTTGTTGTTGTTGTTGTTGTTGTTGTTGTTGTTGTTGTTGCCACGAAGAAAGAAAAGGAAAGTGCACAGGCCTGCCCACTGGCTCAAGCCGAGCCACAACCGCTACCACGTGCAGATAGCAGGAGAGTTCAAAGATGGGATAGAAAGACAGGATAGTAAAGACGCGCTAAAGACAAGGCCGGTCCCGGAGGTAGTGCAATACCGGGCCAACCGATGGCGGGAGTGAAGCATCCTTCAAACTCTCCGCCACATTTCCAAAAATAAGCCCAATTGGACCCGTAACAGATACTCTACGGGGTCCGGCAACTCACGAGCCGCCGTGAGTGGCCGCCGAATTGACCGTCGGCCAATAGCCAACAACAATTCTTGCTTGAGATAGTGCCGCGTAAGTTTTATGCTCGTTTTTTTTTTTTTCAGAGCGCTTTGTTCATCGATGCTAGTGCGCGGCCCTGTATCACTTTACATACGAGAGGCGAGTGATCAGTCGCACACTCGCGAGATGACCCAAGATCACTCTGAAAGGATTACTATCGAGCATTGAAGCTTCCACGATGCTTGGGATCGTTCACGACGTTGTAGACGCGCTATGCTGAAAGTTTTGGGCCATATTTAAAATGAGCGCTGCCGACAGCAATAGCCATTCCGATCCCGACAATTTTCGTGCGTCACTATCGCCACAGCCAAACTTTCATTTTAATGCGAAATCATTAGAAGCCTCATCTAGAGGAAAGTGCGTCACCGAAAGCTAAATTCGCTGATTGGCTGGAGGGAATGACGTCACCAGACTGGGAGTGATGTCACTTCCGATAAAGACGTCAACAGCTGCTAATGATGTTGCATAGCCTGATGGAATACAGGCGTTTGTGTGTTTATTTTGTGTGTGTGTGTGGGGAGGGGGGGCACAGGATTAATCTGATAAACAATTAACTGGCACATTTTTTTTTGTCTTTCCGACTGCCGCTCTGATCAGCGCTAGGTGATGACACAATCTTTCTACGCGGCCGTCTGTTGCTTCCAGTTCGGTGACGCCAGCCGAATAACTACCGGGACGCTGCACGCAAACAGGCCAGGGAGACGGGTTCGCCGAGAGGAGATTGGCGTCCCCGAAAGCCCACGCGTGCGCACCCTTTTTATATGTCTCTTCGGAATTAAACACGATTAAAATGGAGTTGCTGCCGGGCGAGGGAATGTCGGCCGAGGTCCTCCCGCGACCCTAATTCCGCGCTTCTTCCCCGGAGACCTGTGTTTACAGCGCTCCACGTGGAACGACGCTCAGATTATGCTGTATACGGAGTATGCGGTGAGCGCTGCGTGCCAGGGGCTGTGCGCTTAGGCAGCACGATTTAGGGGCTCCCCCGGCGAGGCGGAACGCCGTAATTAACGGCCAGCGAATCCTCGTATGCTTGCTATTCTATGTGCGTCTGGGGAACGAAAGCAGGAAAAAAAGGAAGCAATGTTGGGATAAACAGTGTTTGCGGCATTCCGACGCTAACGGAATTAGCGTCACGGTGCGGCAGTGTTGTGGGAAAGTTGGACGCATTCTCTCGGGTAGCGTGTCAAGCACTCGCCGATCTGAAACAGCCTAACTTACCCTGACGAAGCAGGCTGCCGACTCCGTACCGCGATAATATGCTAAGACTCGCCTCCTGTTCGAACCTGTTGATTGGACTTGAGAGTACTAACCCGTCGCGGTGGCTCAGTGGCTTTGGCGTTTGGCTCCTGATCACAAGGTCGCGGGTTCGATCCCGGCCTGCCGCGGCGGCGGTAATTCGATAGAAGCGAAATACTAAAACGCCTGTGTGCAGTGCGATGTTAACGCACGCTGAATGAACCCCTGGTGGCGAAAGTGATCAGGAAACCTCCGATCCCTCATAGCCCATGTGTTGCTTCGGAATATTAAACCCCGCAGTTTTTAAGTTTACTTAAAGGAACTGAATGAACGTAAAACGTTTGGTTAGACTAGTTGGCACTGACCTCCTGGGGCCGTATTGCATAACCTGTCCATTATCCATTTGGTACTCTATATTTGGTCACTGAGACATTCCTCTGGATTTCAAGAGTCTGTGGGAAGCGAAACGACTGCATATTGCAGCCAATGACGAGGCCCGGTCGTCAACCACACAATAGTCGGGTCGCAGGCGCTTGAAAGCCTCGGGTATATGTCGGTGACAAACGATAGAGGGCCAAAGAGACAAATGGACAGTTATAGAACACGGCTCCTATATTCGTGACTGCTATCCAATTAAAAGACGCCGACATGACGTGGTCTCTGAATCGCATCTTCGTGTTTTAATCCGCTACCAATCATGCAGTTGTGACGACAATGGATGAAACCAGCGAAGGAGCTAGATGTGTATAAATTTACATGCGTCAGAAGATGCGCAGAATTCCGATCTCATAAGATAAGTGTACAGTGTGTATTTCGCAGTGTAGGTAAATTGCAGGAAGGCACTGAACAGTACCGCATGCTACCGTCCGCGATCTGTTCCTTGACATCGATCTCTCGTTGGTGTCTTCCGTTCCCACTCGGAAACAAAAAAGAACAGCAGAACCTTGCCCGACGTACGGCATGATAGTCGGTAATGAGAAACTTGAGAACAACTCTTCACACCTCACCTGCCACCGCTGGCAGGTGGCGTGTTATGCCGACTGCGAAGCGGAACCTGTAAAAGTGGTTATGTGGGTTCTAATCCCACGCCTCACATCGTGTAAACAAGTTATTTTATTAATTCATACTGAGGTTACACGACGGCGTACGTACATGGGTAACTTGATACGGCCATCGTCTGCTTGGCTTCCCCTCAGGCTGGGCGTGGCTTGGCTTTGGCCAGTTATGGCTACCTTGACAGAACCCACTAACGGGCGCCTATCTAAAACCTCGCATGGATTCTCTGAAAAGGGCACAGTAATTAGACCTGCCCTTGACCTGTCACACGTCCCGCCTCTTTTCGAAGCTCAGTTCGTGATTTATGCGTATGCCAGCGTACTGCTCCATTGGCACTGTTTCATTATATGTGTACCGCGCGCGTTTTTTCTGGGGTCTTAGTCTTTTCATTTCTTTTTCCTCCCCCATTCTAAACCCGGAGCCGTAAGTCATGTCTTCCGGAGTACTTGACGTCCTCGACACCGACTCTATAGAGGAGGCAGCAGCAGAAGCAGCGGTCCGCGTCCTTTACCGTCTCAATCGATCTATCTCGCTCGATTTAATTAAGTCCGGACAAAAGCCTCGTATATACGAAGCCGGAGAAAGGGCACGTGCCGAAAGGACGAAGAACACGAACGCGGGACGAAAGAGCAGGGAGGATGCTCCGGTAGAGATGAGAAAGAGGATTCCCCGTTTTGCAGAGGCGGTGTTGTGGCCGCGGCGCGTGCTGCCATCTGGCCGCGACGCCGGAAGCCACCTTCCGGAGGCGGCATCGGCGCGCTTTCGCTGAACGCCAACACGCGCAGCAGCGGCGCCGGAGGCCGCCTGTTGATTGGCGCCACCTGTCGGATCGCGGGCGAGCTCGGCGCGAGGAATATCTGGGCGCATGGAGGAAGGAAAGTCTGGGTGTATTTCAGAGTTCTGAACGAATAGAGAAGTGAGGATGGTGGTGCGTCTAGACATGTTATTCAGGCGTGCTTCTCAAAACATGAACTTTATACCCGCTCCGGTGGCTCAGTGGTTAGCGCACTCGGCTGCTGATCCGGAGTACCCGGGTTCGAACAACACCCTCTAGTCTAGAGGGTGTTGCTTCGAACCCGACCGCGGCGGCCGCGTTTCGATGGAGGCGAAACGCAAATGCGCCCGTGTGCTGTGCGATGTCAGTGCGCGTTAAAGATCCCCAGGTGGTCGAAATTATTCCGGAGCCCTCCACTGCGGCACCTATTTCTTCCTATCTTCTCTCAGTCCCTCCTTTATACCTTCCCTTACGACGCGGTTCGGGTGTCCGCCGAGATGTGACAGATACTGCGCCATTTCCTTTCCCCCAAAACCAATTTTCAACAACAACAAACAACAACAACAACAACAACAATAATAATAATAATAATAATAATAATAACTTGTTTTTGGGGAAAGAAAATGGCGCAGTATCTATTTTGCTTTTTGTTCTGTTTATTTTTACGATGTCATCAGTTTGATTGACAGCTATAGTGTGACACTTTTCAGCGAACATCCCCGCTGGCGAGTCATGAGCCTATAAAGGCTTTCGCCTTAAAATGGGCCTCAATACAGCGAAATAGTCGCTTTCGATTCTGGTCTTGTGTAGGGGTGGCAGACAGGATACGATTACCGTTACCTTACACTTTTCCGTACAGTAACGTACAGCCCCTCCTTTTATATTTAACGCGAGCGAATGCGTGCCGCTTATACTTCGGGTATGGAGTAGATGGTCCACATTGTTGCCATAGTTACCAGTCGTAACTATCTCGTCACGAAAACACCGCGCACGATCGATGCCAGGCCGCGCCAATTGCCACTTCGCACGAGACGAAGGATAAACACCCGGACGCTATAGCCACGCATACTCCGCGCAGCACTCGTCTGTCTTGTTCTCTTTCCCGAATATTAAATCTAGCGTGCCTGTGAGCAGTGAGCTTTCTTTTCCTCTTACTTAGTGTTTGCTGTGAAAACTGTGCCGACCAGTGTCACGCGAGAGAAAATCATTTAGCAAATCATTTAGCGTTGTATGTCCTTACAGGCCAAACAAAGCGATGATCTCTAAACCTAGGCTGCCACATAAAAAAAAAACGCATTATCCCCTTCAGCCGTAGAGTATATATGTACGTGTATGAAGTGAAGGTCGTTTCGTTTTGTTTACTGCGACATGTAGCGAAAAGCAAGCTGCGAGACTTGCAAGTAGTCTCAGCTACAAAAGTGTCCAGGACGAGCGAAAAGTGATTTTGCAGCATAGGTGAACCCGCCGCGGTGGCTCAGTGGTTAGGGCGCTCGGCTACTGATCCGGAGTTCCCGGGTTCGAACCCTACCGCGGCGGCTGCGTTTTGATGGAGGCAAAACGCTAAGGCGCCCGTGTGCTGTGCCATGTCAGTGCACGTTAAAGATCCCCAGGTGGTCGAAATTATGCCGGAGCCCTCCACTACGGCACCTATTTCTCTTTATCTTTCACTCCCTCCTTCATCCGTTCCCTTACGGCGCGGTTCAGGTGTCCATGATATATCAGACAGATACTGCGTCATTTCCTTTCCCCTAAAAAAACAATTATCAGCATAGGTGTAATTTCTCCGCAGTTTTCGGATTTCTCGAACACTCATTAAATAAAGCTGGCCAGGCCTAACTGCATCCCTACAAGCGTCCTCTAGCATCGCGGAATAGTAACAAAACGAGTCTTCGGTTGCAGCTCTCGAGCCCTGGAGACTTCTATCCCAGATAGTACAACCTTTGTCAAAAGTAAGGAGCCCAAGGGGTTTGGTTAGAAGCTGTGCAGTGGAGCACTTGTAGTGTCCGTGGAAGTCGTAACTCTCGGAGGTGTGAGCATGAGAGGAACGTGGACACTGGTGCGCTTTCTCATTAACGAATAATTTTTCTTCACGTCCAGTAGGAAAGGCGTGTTTGCAGCTAGAACGGAATAGGGTGTTCCGTTTACTCACGTCCGTCTTTGCGTTTTCTGCTAAAGATACAGCGGGTCGTTTCACACCACAAACGTTCTTTAAAGGACAGCGCACAGAATCACGAACCGTTTTCACGTGCATACATGTTTGTAAACATAATAATAATTAATAATTGGTTTTTGGGGGAAAGGAAATGGCGCAGTATCTGTCTCATATATTGTTGGACACCTGAACCGCGCCGTAAGGGAAGGGATAAAGGAGGGAGTGAAAGAAGAAAGGAAGAAAGAGGTGCCGTAGTGGAGGGCTCCGGAATAATTTCGACCACCTGGGGATCTTTAACGTGCACTGACATCGCACAGCACACGGGCGCCTTAGCGTTTTTCCTCCATAAAAACGCAGCCGCCGCGGTCGGGTTCGAACCCGGGAACTCCGGATCAGTAGTCGAGCGCCCTAACCACTGAGCCACCGCGGCGGGTACTGAAATTAGATTTCTTCTGTTTTTTGCAATGTCTTCCGTACGGCACAATCGCTCATTGCATGGATGGAGCACTTACCTCTTTTGTTGTTATCCCTCTCATTCTATCTTCCATTCGGACTGTCCTATAGCACGAGGCCTTCTCCTTCCTAAGAAAGAAAAAAAATATAGACGCGGAATGTCAGCTTGCGCACCGCACTTTATGCATATGCTTCCGGATGTCATAGGTCGCCGAGAGAGAAAAAAAATGAAGCGCGTGATGATAACCGGAGACACAAGGATGGCAGAGTGACGCGGGAACTGATAACAGCTGCTGGGTGTCGGAATGATAAGAGGCTAAGAGGCGCCACTACTTTTTCTGAAGCGCACTCGTTGCTTCAGACGACACTCAGACCAGTGCAACCAAGTTTTGTCGTGAAAACAGGTGCGCCGGTCAGACTTTCGGGACATATCGATCTGTTGCTCGAAGCCTCGTTATTGCAACTCCCGCGACAGCATATGAGCGCCTGACATTTTTCGAAAGCGCTAACACAACATGGACAAAGAAGGAACAGACAGGGACGAGCGCTACTTCCAACTGTTTATTTCACGAAACCCCAAGTGTTTTGTACTGTGGTCAAAGGCTGCTATGACACGGCAGAAGACTGTACGTGCACGATTAAAAAATGTAGCTGCCGAGATTAACAGAAACCCGAAGACATGTGCAAGATGCACTGAGGAACGCGAGTTTTTTTTTTTTTTTGATAATGAAATAGAAGGAGCGCTGACACAAGTGCTTCCCAGTGATGCTATTTTCTGTGCTTCGATAATCTCTAGGGTAAGTTGATCACGACTATGTCCGATAATATGACACTGATATGGAGCACAGTTCCAGCACTTACTGCAGTGAATGGCTAGGTTGCTTCCGCAAGAATTTCTAACATTACTGTTGTGCTGGCGCAACCGGTCGTTGAGGCAACAGCCTGTTTGTCCAACATATTTTTTGCCACAAGATAGAGGGATGCAGTCCCTGTCTGTTTCCTCTCTTTCCATGTTGTTTTAGCGCTTAATAAGAATAATTGGTTTTTTTTTTGGGGGGGGGGGGGAGGAAATGGCGCAGTATCTGTCTCATATATCGTTGGACACCTGAACCGCGCCGTAAGGGAAGGGATGAAGGAGGGAGTGAAAGAAGAAAGGAAGAAAGAGGTGCCGTAGTGGAGGGCTCCGGAAGAATTTCGACCGCTTGTGGATCTTTAACGTGCACTGACATCGCACAGCACACGGGCGCCTTAGCGTTTTTCCTTCATAAAAACGCAGCCGCCGCGGTCGGGTTCGAACCCGGGTTTAGCGCTTTCGAAAAATGTCAAACGTGCGCCAACCAGCCCGATCCGCCACTCTTCATATGAGCACGTCTATCGCCGCATAGGCGCTGCCTGATAAGGCGATGCAGATATCTGCGACTGCGGCCGAGGGACTCCACGGCAAAGGTCTTGCAGAGAAGGGTCTCAGCGCACGGCGACACGATCTCCTATACGTCCTGTCCGTCGGCTCACTAATCCCTTCAGACTGAGCCACTGCGCTCGGGCTTAAGCCGCTGCTGCTGGGGGTCTGTTCATGAGATGAGGCTGCCATCTATATATAATAAAACGGATACGGGGAAAGTAGTGAGCAGGGGAGAAGAGAGAGAGAGGGGGGGGGGCTATAGCGAGGCAATCTTCATCGAGGCCCAGTGCCAGGCATTAAGCCTAATCTCGGTGTCGTTGGGCGAAGCCGCTGGCAGCTGTCCGCCCTCTACTCCTTTTTCCTTCGTTTCTGATTACCTCGGATTCGTGTCTTTGTTTTTTGCCTAATTAGTTCTCGCACTGAGCGGACCGCTCTCTCTCTCTCTCCCTTGACCATTTCCGGTGAGCCGAGGAGGACCAAATCACGACCGAGCTGCCGGCGCGCTCCCTACAGCGCGTCAGGAAAGAAAAACTCGAGTTCTTTCCTTCTTCCTCCAGTCTGGCTAACGAGAAGTGCAGACGCCGGTTGAATCACTTCCGGTTCCGTTCGCTTTGAAAAGGAGGTGCACGGAGATTGAAAGGGTGTCGAGAGTATACGGAATGGAAAGTCTCTCTGGCGTTGACACCGGAAAGCTCGTTGCGTGTGCCTCTGCATGACTCTTTCTTCTGTATTCCTTGTAAGCTCGGGGGTCGCGGTGGATCACTCATCGCGATGTGGATTATCACCAGCTGCGACGGTTGTACTGCTTGCAAAAGTGTAATTAGCAACGGAAACATGCGGCAAGAGGCAGCGATTACAATGTGCGAACATCTCTTCTTCGTGTTAGGTTGACAGAAATGAAGTAGCAGCGCTAAGAAGACGGGACAGGAAAAAATATATAGCGCTAAGAAGATGACACAAGCGAGAACGAGGCACTCGCAGTAATATCTGTCGGGCTAGTTGGTTCATATTGAATGAAAAGGGTGAACTGCACGAAAGGGTTCAGACAAGAGAAAGGAACGCACACGACAGTGTGTTCCTTTCTCTTGTCTTCACCCTTTCGCGCAGTTTACCCTTTTAATTGAGACACTTGCGCTGTCTCATTTTTCTGCTATGCCGTCTTGTTAGCGTCTTGTTAGCGCAGCTACGTCATTTCCGCCAACACGCACCAACCAGCCTGTATTAGCGCCCTTCTAAAATTCTTAGAAAAAAATTATTAGGTGCACGTGTAAGAAGATTTCTGTGCTTGACAGTCGCGCCGACTGCTCCGCTCTGCAGAGGAGGAAAAAATCGCTCAGGGAGTAACACTAGAATACACAACATTGCTACGGCTCGGAATAAACAACGCAATGCAATGCAATAAAGTGCAGTGCAGTGAAGGGGAACGCCGTGCAATGCAGCAGAGTGCAGTGCAGTAGAATTCAGTGCAGTGCAGTTCACAACGTTTCACTTTAGGTCGATAGTGCCGCGATCCCTTTTTTATTTTAAAATCTCGTTTGTTTGGTTTAAATCATATCGTTCAAATTATGTTCACGAGACCTATCCTTCGCCGTCCGTGTTATCGAGCCATCATTATGACGAGTTCCTCTTTCCTGCTTACGATGAAACGGTATGACTTCTGTACGTCGTTTTGCATCCCTTACAAAAATTTCTTTAGACACTCTACAGACTGTCCATAGACTTCTGTCTATAAAGTCTATAGACTATATAGACAAACCCTAGACAACAGTCTATGGACAATACAAATCTTATAGGCAGTCTGTCGACAATCTATATATTTATTGCCATACACATTTAGTAGACTTCTGTTTCTAGACAGTCTATAGACTATGAATAGACAAAAAGAAATATCTATAGGAAGGAAATAGAGGCTATAAGTCTATAGACCCTTTTTTAAGGGTGCGTTAACCCCCCCCCCCCCCCCCCCCCTTTGCGTTACCGAGGTGTGTTACCGTCCCCTTTAGCGCCATCACTTTGGTCACAGGTGCTATTTTTTTAACATTTTTTTGTTCGTTGCTGTCATCTCGTGCGCAGGTTAAATCACCAGCACTAACCTGTCCGCTTCAAAACTTTTCAACGCTTTCAGATGCACTGCGTAGGCGTGGTTGTGGCGCTCTGCGTCGAAAACAGCTAGTCGATACCAAAGCATCGTAGAAGCCTCGTTATTGTTTAATCCAATCCCTGCATGTTTTTGCTTGTGCAGCTCAGTGCACATTGGAGACCGCCTCTTTGAATATGAAGACGGGACCAACCGCGGCAGAGATGGTCGCTGGGTCCCCGATTCCAACTCATTCATTTGGCTGCAACTGAACTCTCTGACTAACCCCCAGATGAGAACGATGGTGATTTCTGGAGTGGACTGTGATGTGGACTGTGTGGATTGATTGTGTGCATAGATGATGACTGCGGGAGAGAATGTGTGCTATTATAAGAGACTATGCGCATAGCGGGGTAGATGCGACATTGTTAATATAGAAGGCACGCTGCGGTGGAGCAATTGCCGGCAGATAAAGCAAGGCTAACGCCGCCTGTAGCATTCAACACCTCAACTCAACTCAACTCGAGAACGATTGCATATATCGACTGGCAGTGCTAAGCCCGACATCTGCCGGCGGAAATTGTACACTCAAGAAACATGGTCGCTAGGTCCCCGATTCCAACTCATTCATTTGACTGCAACTGAACTCTCTGACTAACCCCCAGACGAGAACGATTGATTGCATATATCGACTGGCAGTGCTAAGACCGACATCTTCCGGCGGAAATTGTACACTCAAGAAACGAATACGCCTGTATGTGAGTAAAAAAAAATGTAGTAATCTGTCATCTAGCGCATTTAAATTCAAAGAATGGAGTGGCGCTAGAGGCCATCTTACTCCCTTTTCACTCCTTTCTGTTTAGAGAGTACGCGTACCCAACAGAAAAGGTTAGGATTGATTGCTGTGCCAGCCGCGGGAAAAGAACGGCCCGCGCATGCGATATGTCTGTGCAGCCCAAAGAGCGGGTGGACAGCTCGCCCCAGACGAAAAAGTATGCGTGCGCAGGCAGCCCCAAGCTTTGTCTGCGGCGGCAACAGCAGCAACTGTTGCTGCCGCTTGTTTCTGCTGCTTCCGTGCCGATGCACCGCTTGTGATGGACACAAAGGCCGACGACGAGGGCTCGTCTCTCTCTCTCTCTCAGCTCTCAGCTCCGCTTGTCGGGCGAGTAGGCGACACCTCCCATTCCGGGCGTCAGGCGGCGCGTGATCCCCCATCTGTTCTCTGTCGCGTTTTTGCAAGCAGGGAGGGGGAGATCCCTTGTCGCCGGGGCTGCCGCATGGCGAGTCTTAGACGCGGTGAACAATGGGGCCCGGGGGTTTTCTCTTCCTCGCCTGTATTATTTCATGCAAGAGGCGAAAAAACGTTCGCCGAAGGATAAACTCGAGAGAGGGCTAGAGAGAGAAAGAGGAAGGAAGGAAGGAAGGAAGGAAGGAAGGAAGGAAGGAAGGAAGGAAGGAAGGAAGGAAGGAAGGAAGGAAGGAAGGAAGGAAGGAAGGAAGGAAGGAAGGAAGGAATGGAGGGAGGGGTAATGAAGGAAGGGAATGAAAGAGGGAATTAAGGAATGAAGGGAGGAGCAATGAAGGAAGGGATGAAAGAGGGAATGAAGGAATGGAGGGAGAGGATGTGGTAGGGTGAACCACATTTATTTGACGTCCCGGTAGCCGCGGCTGGTGAGCCGGCGGAGCGGGCTGTTAACGTTGCTGGCTGGCCGGGCTGGTTGAATGAGAGCGTTCTCTGTTGCACCAACCAGAGCTTCTGGTTTGCGCGAGGCAGGTCGCGCCAACTTCATCTTCATCAGCGCCGCTGGCGATGCCAGCGCCGCTACAGTTAATGAAGGAAGGGAATGAAGGAATGGAGGGAGATGTAATGAAGGAAGGGGATGAAGGGATGGGTAATGAAGGAAGGGAATGAAAGAGGGAATTAAGGAATGGAGGGAGGGGTAATGAAGGAAGGGATGAAAGAGGGAATGAATGAATGAATGGAGGGAGAGGTAATGAAAGAAGGGAATGAAAGAGGGAATGAAGGAATGGAGGGAGAGGTAATGAAGGAAGGGTATGAAAGAGGGAATGAAGGAATGAAGGGAGGAGCAATGAAGGAAGGGATGAAAGAGGGAATGAAGGAATGGAGGGAGAGGATGTGGTAGGGTGAACCACATTTATTTGACGTCCCGGTAGCAGCGGCTGGTGAGCCGGCGGAGCGGGCTGTTGACGTTGCTGGCTGGCCGGGCTGGTTGAATGAGAGCGTTCTCTGTTGCACCAACCAGAGCTTCTGGTTTGCGCGAGGCAGGTCGCGCCAACTTCATCTTCATCAGCGCCGCTGGCGATGCCAGCGCCGCTACAGTTAATGAAGGAAGGGAATGAAGGAATGGAGGGAGATGTAATGAAGGAAGGGGATGAAGGAATGGGCAATGAAGGAAGGGAATGAAAGAGGGAATTAAGGAATGGAGGGAGGGGTAATGAAGGAAGGAATGAAGGAATGGAGGGAGAGGTAATGAAGGAAGGGAATGAAAGAGGGAATGAAGGAATGAAGGGAGGAGTAATGAAGGAAGGGAATGAAAGAGGGAATGAAGGAATGAATATTACAATGATCAGGCTTGCTTCACACTCACACGCAAGCCCAGCAACGGAGCCCTGGAACCCGCTGTTCAATAAATGTACTGCAGCGTAATTGAAAATCGGGCGAGTTAGTCGTATCGCACCTTGAAAGAAAGCAACGCGTAAAGACGCAAAGTCTATACAGGCCAGGACCAAAATTGAACTGCAGAGCCAACGAGCACGAGGCTTACGCGTTGTATATAGTTCTGGGGACAGGAGCATGTCTCATGCAAGAAAACAGGTGGAAAGGGCGCGTTGGAAGGCGTTTGTCCTCAGCCTACCGGACATTTAGAGCTTCGGAGGTGGCTTAAGTACGTGAGTGTACGATCAATTAAAAAGCAGACCTTGTTGCCCGAAGGCCTTTGACCAAGACTGTATGTGCGCAACTGACGTACACGTTTACTTTCCGACTTGCGCCTGAATGAATGGAGGCTCTCTGCTCATGAACAGTAAGAAAGCTTGTTGTTGAACTCCGCAAAGTCAAACACCAGAAATCCGTTTAGGCACGTTAAACTTTTGCTTCGTTACCGTGCTGCCTTTGTAATTTTACTTCACGCACGTATTTACGCACTTTTATGTGTCCCGCAGTTTTTATTTGTTTTAAGCTTGAACTCTCGAAATTATATTGCGGGATGCTGAGTGCAAGCCCGAGAGCCGTGTTCTTGTCCCACGGCATCCCTTCTACGGCCATTCGTGTTTGGTTACCCGCCTATGTTCCGTTCCAAAAATAATCGTTTTTCGTGGGGCGCTCTTGGGTCTGCTTCCTGGAGACCCGCCCTGCGAGCAACTTTTTTCACTCTTAATTCTTCGATTCCGGCTCTATTACAGTGCTCAACACTTCGGGAACGGTCTCCATCAGGCACTTATCGTCACCCGCCTATTTCAACGAGTTCCATCTTCGATTTTGCAAACAAGATCACCGGTGACAGCAGACAGCTTCCCGCGTCATTTTTCGTCACGGATATCTGTTCTGCCTTCCGAGAATCCACGCCACCAAGACACATTCTCTTGATTCATTATATATCGCCGTGAAAAGCACACTACTGTCTGTGAATGACAGCTGGTGGTTCGCCTCTTGTGGGCGGAAACCGTGTAACGGATCGCGCCTTGAATTTGGCGGGAGTCTGGGTCAGCGCAGGCATTGCTAAAGCACGCTACTCGGCCACGCTACGGCGAAGCGCTGGGAGCTGGAGGAGAGAGAGTTCAAGTGCTATTGCAGTGCTGCCACCTGTCGACTGCCTTTGTGACTTACCGGCTGGCGCGCGGTGCATTCTTCCGTTCGACTTCCCGGACACGCGTGTCTCCGCACGTTGCGCAGCTGCTTAAGCGTACAATACAAGACAATGCACCGCTACACAAATTTATTCGGTGTGCAGCATGACATTAATAAAGCCCGCGGTGGCGTTCAAGCGCTTGTGGGTCACTGCGTGCCCTTGCGAAAAGAAATCCGTAATCTTCCGTCCTCTTACATTACCCTGTGTGGTGTACAAATGCCATGAAGGATACGAAGGGAGGATGGGGAGGGGGGGGGGGGGGGCAATTGAGGGTCGCTGATGCGGTGATCCATTCGGCCATATCACGGTTGAAGCAGGGCTGAGTCTCTTCGCGGGGGTCATGAGAACGCTTCTGGGAGCAGCTGCGTGGACTTCGATATCGAGCTGTTCCCACAGATTTCTTGCACCCCCTCCGATATCAGCGGCCGCAGCGACGCCCGATAACTGCGCCTGACGGCAAGGCTGCTGAAAGAGATAATTAGAGGAGTGTACTGCACCCTGAACCCCATAGGACCTTTTATCGGGGATTGTGTGTTAGTGAAAACGGAGATAAGTGCTTCTTCTTTTTGGCCTTTTCAACGACCAGTGTGCAAAATTACATTGTCACTCGTGGATGTAACGTTTTTGTTGCCTCCACTCCGTTTTGGTGCGCACTTTTCCCGAAAAGAACTTCTGAAATAATTGGGAGTTGTCCGCTAAGGCATACCCTGTTGCCGGAAGGTTGTTCTATGAGCTGCTTTGAGATACTTTAACTAAGCTTGCAATCTTTTTGTCGGCATATTAAAAAATATAAAAAATCGCCTGGGAGCGATAATTGAGGCTTGTTTTGAATGCTAAAGACTTAATTATGTTCACTTGCTTCACCCTGAAGCCACCTTTGAGGCGTATTTTATTGTTGGCCAGGAATCAATTTCGATGAGCGAAATTTTGTGCGGGTTTATTTCATTGACTGGTAAGCTGGTTGCGATGGCATGGCATAGGACGCCTGTCAAGTATTTAAAAATAATAATCCTTTGAATTCAAGGTTAGATGGACTCAAACCTCCAAATGAATGGGGTCTTGTTCCGATTTAAAAGCGGTGGTGCTGGGAATATGCAGCATGAACGCATGCCACATGCTTGAAATTTGAACCTACATTCAACTTGAGAAGGTCAACGCTGAGTGGGATGGACCTAGTTTCACGTTCGGAGCCAATACCGTAACGGATTTGCTTGTTTACAATATATTAAATCGTAACCGACGCAGTATAGTTCACAGCCCAGTGGCGTTAGCATAGTTTGAAATTTATATAAATTAGCGGGTTGTTTTATATGCGGAGCCGCCGCGGTGGCTCAGTGGTTATGGCGCTCGGCTACTGACCCGAAAGACGTACGCGG